>NW_009621622.1:0-23342 GCF_000690535.1 Cariama cristata
GAAGGCCCTACAGAGGGATCTGGCCAGGCCGGATCAATGGGCCAAGACCAACTATAACAGGTTCAACAAGGACAAGTGTCAGGTCCTGCACTTCAGTCACAACAACCCCATGCAACGCTACAGGCTTGGAGATGAGTGACTGGAAAGCTGCTTGGTGGAAAAATGCTTCGGGGTGTTGGTCAACAGCCGGCTGAGCATGAACCAGCTGTGTGCCCAGGCAGCCAAGAAGGCCAACAGCATCCTGGCCTGTATCAGAAAGAGCAGAACTAGGGAAGTGATCATCCCTTTGTACTCTGCGCTGGTGAGGCCGCACCTCAAATACTGTGTCCAGTTTTGGGCCCCTCACTACAAGAAGGACATTGAGGTGCTGGAGCATGTCCAGAGAAGGGCAACAAAGCTGGTAAAGGGTCTGGAGAACAAGCCTTATGAGGAGCGGCTGAGGGAGCTGGGGTTGTTTAGTCTGGAGAAGAGGAGGCTGAGGGGAGACCTGATCGCCCTCTACAACTACCTGAAAGGAGGTTGTAGTGAGGTGGGGGTTGGGCTCTTCTCCCCGGTAACTAACAACAGGACAAGAGGAAACAGTCTCAAGATGTGTCAGGGGAGGTTTAGATTGGATACTAGGAAGTATTTCTTCACGGTAAGAGTAATTAAGCATTGGAATGGACTCCCGGGGGAGGTGGTGGGGTCACCATCCCTGGAGGTATTCAAAAAATGTTTAGATGTGGTGCTTCGAGACATGGTTTAGTGGATTTAGCGGGCATGGTGGCATTGGGTAGAAGGTTGGACTTGTTGATCTTTGAGGTCTCTTCCAACCGTAACGGTTCTATGATTCTATAATAATACAGAAATGAGAAATTGGGACCAATTCCAGGTTGGTTTTAGGTGTTTGCAAAAGAGATGTCAAAAATCAGTTTAAGTTCTACTTTTGTTTTTTTTTTTTGAGAAATATATGTCCCAATTATCTTAGTCTTTGAACGCTTATTATGGTATTTTTAAAGCCCCATGGGTAGTCTGAACTTCTTACTTCAAACTAATATTATATAACGAAAGCATATCTGTAAATATTCATAATTCACCTGTCAGAGGTTTTGATAGGCACTGTTCTGATTCTAATCAAACACTCCTTTCTGCTGATGTTTAGAATGGTTTCTCCCAATTTTGGTAATGTTTTCACTAGATTTTGCACATAGGGTGAGGAATAATGATACAGTATAATTTAATTGAATTTCCATTATGACAGGCTTTACAATAAGCCATTTAAGGCACAACATTTTATAGATTGCTCTTAAATGGAAATTATTGCTTCAATTATGTATCTCCGCGTGAAGATGTACATATGTACGTAAATATATATACTGTAGAAACACGTATCTACAAAGGAGATACAACCACTGCAAAATTTTGTTTTAAAATCCTGCTTTATAATATTGCCAGAGTCCCAGATAGCAATGCCATTTTCTGTCATAGCTTTTTTCATACTTTTCTCCCTCCCTATATTTTCTTAAAACATGAGTAAAGGGATTGTGATATACTTGCATCATAACTGGCACACTTCATGACATCAGTCTTTAAGGCTCTTTGTAGAGCTATGTCTGACTTTAACAACTCCAGACTTTCCTTTCCTCAGTCTGTCCACCTTTGGCGATTTTCTGCATGCCTCAGTTCCTTGACTTGTGTGGTTATTTGAGAATCTCTGGCTCTACCTAAAAGCAAAAGGGGTAAGTTCCTTGGGTTGTGCTGACCATGGGAGCACTGAGAGACTGGCAGATCTAATTGCTCTCATTTCAGCCCTGGAAACATTTCAGGTGGTCAAAGCAGAGGTTTCAAAGGAGTGCAAATCAGGTTCACATACATTCCTCCTCCTCTGCTGAACAACATCTTTCAAGACCCACCTGGGGTGCCTCTCAGAAAACTCTCTTGCAATATTTGAAATATCCAGATATGCATTCATGGCAAGACATGAGTCTTTCACATAAGGCTTACTTTTTAAAAGACCACCTTATTAATAAAGGCTGCTACTTTCAGAGTTTGGATAGACAACATCTTAAGGATGTAAACACACAGGCAGAGATCGCCCACACTCTGACAAAGCTTAACTTTGTAGTTACCTTGCTTAGCAAATGAGTAACTGGTACTGCCTTCACACAACCTTAACCGTTGCACAGATGTTGTGCATCAGAAGAAAAAAGCAGAACCATTAATAATAGCATGTGAGAATGGGGATGGCAGTTCCTGGCCTCAAAGCCTCATCCCCAGCCGTGACGATCCCTCCCTTTCCTTTCCTCTCAAATGGGAACAAAAGGTATATTTCTTCTAAGTCTTCCAGCCACAAGAGCTAAAACTGTAAGAAATGGTAAGGTTGACATAAATACATGCTCCTATCTCTACCACCATTGTACTGTACTTCAAAATGCCCCTGTTGACTTTTATTATCCCAAACATTGTAATGTTAAAATTACTGATACTTTTTTTTTAAAAATGCAGTAATGGCTAAAATTCTGATGAATTAGAGTGAGTGTTATTTTTAATAATTTAACATAATGGCTGCAGCCTTTTCACTAAAGTAGCAATTAAGTCATCACAGTTGCCTGGCCTATACAAATTTATTGTGTCTGTTTTTATTGCTCATACCTTCAGAACCATTTTGCCGCACAATCTGACACCAAAGTCAGAAATCATGCAGGGAAAACTAGTAGAAAAAGAAAGGTCATTAATTGAAACTCTTATTTTTTATTATGTTCCACTGGTATTAATACAGTCGTGAATGGCTTTGCATCTCAAACATTAAGTTTCCCTATGTAATCATCACTGTTGCAGGTACATGTCCGTTTGAATACATTTCTCATTCTGAACTATGGAATATACACAAGGGCACATCACCAGAATCATCTATTAACTTGCCTCAGCTGTATAACTCACTGTCTGGTTTGGCTAAAACAGGACTGGTTTTTTCAGGAGTTTTTCTTTCAGTTAAGTTTCTTCTATGTTCTTCAGACATAGGAGACTTCTTCATGTTTTTCAGACAGTGTCTGCTTTCAGACTTGGTAACACTGGGTGTTTATAGTTGCTACTGAAGTAACGATGGGATTGGTATGCAGAAAGGCCCACATTTATCCTTATTTCTATGAAAGCCAAGGTCACTACTGGCTCTCTTCTGTTAAACAAGTGAAAAGGGTGGCGTCTGCAGAAAAGTGCAGATGGGACAAGTGATCAAAAGCTGACCAATGAGGTATTCCACCCTGCCCAAGCCATACTCAGCGTAAGGCTAAGGGATCATGAGAGTCAGTCTTTCTTCTTTGATGGCCGGCATCCCTGTTGGACTCTGCTTGTTCTCCTGCCTCTGATCCTGATCTGTGCATTCCTGAATCTAGTTCCTGTTGGCTGCGGAGTCTGGTCCGGGACACCTGGATGCCCACCCTGCAAAGGTAGCCGTGCAAGCCATCATGGCCTGTAATTCCCTGACCGTCATTGGGAAGATCAATATTGGTTTTGTATACTTTTCCTTTCATTTCTATTAGTAGTAGTTTTAGTAATAATATTATTATACTCTTTTTCATTGTTATTGTATTATTAAAGTAGTTTTAATTTGCAACCTGTAAGTGTCTCTCCCTTTTCTCCGTAGTTCCCCTCCCGGGAGGAAGGGAGAGGTTAATAGAGAGCATCTGCCCGTTTAAGAGCCAACCCAGCCTTAAATGGTGACACTCACCTTTCAATTTTTGGTTTGTTTATGAGCAATATTTATACAAGATTCCCATACCTTTGGTGTGCTAGTCTCTTGTTTTTTCATAGCAGCTGATATCCTGATGCATAAATAACTTTCACTACAAACTGTTGTTGTTCTAGTTGTGGTGTGTTTGTTGGATTTTTTTCTTTTAATTTCATTGCTGCAGCCACTGCTCCCAATACTGATGCAAAGTGCTTGTCACTACTTCACAGCAGATCAGCAAGGAGTCATGAGGTGGCTTTTAGCACAAGCCTCATGTTTAACAGGCACAGCAGTCAAATTCTTTCCTCCCAGTCTAGTTAGCAATTTGAAAAATTAATTATTTCTTTTTAATATTCCTAAACTGATCAGGAAAGGAAGACAACAATTAGACCATAGCAATTTACTTTATGCCTAACCTTATGAGTGGCCTTAGACAAAATGCTTAACTTTGTTGAACGTTGTTTTCCCTATTTGTTTTGAATGGTAGTGATAGTAGGGACCAAGAAAGTCAGAACTCTGAGCACTTTGACCCTGGTTCGGCAAAATCTGCCTGTCTTGGGTTCCATAGGGCTTTGCCAACCATCCAAAATTAAACATTGAACAAGTTTTTCCTAATCTGCTTTAGAATTTTGTGACATCTCAGGAAAGTTATTACAATTGCATATTTCTGATAATAACTCCAAGTTGCCACCTTAGATTTTAAGAATATTTGAGAAACCGGTGTTTGTGTGCCCCCAAATGTGTAAATCCATAGTGAGAGGACAAAGCTACAGAAGTTGAAAAGTACCTATTTTAGGGACCTACACCAGTGGTCTGCAAGTGGACCCAAAGTGTTTTCATGTGTTTGATAAAGAAACCCTCCTCCATTCAGAATTAAATGGTAAGAGAGATACAATCACAGCCCTGAAGGGTCAGGAGCCATCCTGCCTTGAAAGTCCGCATATTGCTCACTGGAGATATGTGTGAGCATAAATGCGGTTCCAGTCACGTACTGCAGGTAAGAGCGTGGACACAGGCAAGGACCGTGGAGTAGCCAGCATGTTATCAATCAGCAGTTGAGCTTACCTTATCCATGTAGTCAAGCTACCACTAGAATAAACCATCTAGTAATAAAGTATTAATATAGAGCAAGTGCCTAATTATGTGACCAAGTGAAAACTGACCCTCATTTTCATGTGAAAAATTGTGTTTTAGAAAATCCTAGCTGAAGGTTTTGCAGAAACAGTACGCTGTCACATCAAAACCCAGACACATCAGGTATCCTGGTCCTTGGTATAAGAAGAGACCAGGGGGACTGATCAGTTTAAAAAGAGAAACTAGTCTGCCCTAGGCAAAAAAAATATTCAGAGCAACACTAATTCACACTACCAAATGGAATAAAACAGCAAGATTTCCGCTCTCTCTTCTAGCTCTCTCTTTAGCTACCCTCCCTCCCTACAAAAATAATAAAAAAAAAAGAAATTCTGCCTCACCAGCTACTGCTACTTCAGGAGATTATTATTCTTCCCCTAAACACCAGTTTAAGTCAGAACATTCTTACAACCACAAACAAAATCCTACATGTTTACGGTGGGTAAATAGGAGGCATTACAGGAAAGACATTATCTCAGCAGTCTCTTGCACAGGTGTACTATACTTCATTTCCAACTAAAGAAGGTGCTATCCCAGCCACTCATTAAAGGGATTAAATATATTGTCTTTAATTCCTCTAAACTCAGTGAAAGGGACTCCAGACACGCTTATGTTTCCTATGTCCAACAGCAACAGCAGTTCAGGCATCGAGAAATCTCTGTTCCCGCATTAAAACCACAGTGTTACACAGGGTGGTGGAGGTTTCTCCTTCCCCCTGCTCCCATTTCCCTTGCTGCAATCAACAGCTAAATTGATCTGACACTTCATCCATACAGCAAGGTCTCCAGGGAGAGGGTACATATGCAGTGTATGGAGCACATTGGGGAAGAGAAGACCTGGAGGGAGGCGGGAGAGAGATAAAGGGTTCAAAAGTAAAGTCATCAAAAATAATGAGGCTGTTCCGCCCAGCTTCCACTGCAGCAGAGGAGCAAAGTGCCCTTTCAAATTGGGTGTCCCAGCTCCACAGCTGAAATAACTGGTCATAGAAAGCTGCAAGCAAATTGCCTTGACAAGGCTGTTACTGTTGTAAGAGTTCAAAGGTTTTGGACACTAGGTCAGCGGCTGCCAATCAAGCGGACAGAAAAAGCTGCTCATTGAGCCTGTGATTTCTACCTAGGCCGCTATTATCCCTGACTATTCCTGTACCTCAGCAGCTCCTCTGATTAAACCAGCCTCCCTTTTACATCTCTTTCAGAGTGCGATTCACACACTAATTAGTTGCCTGCTCTCCACTGGGATGTCAGACCCTCAGTCAATTTATCTCTATTTCAGCCTGCTCAGAGTGACTTCCCCAGTTATCAAAATTTAATCATGCCTTCAAAAATGTTGAAAAGTGGTCATTAGAGGCAAAAGGCCACAGGATACAATATTCATTTTTCTCTATCTTCCAGTCATCCAGCTGGCATCTATAATGGATATCCTGGGGGCTGTGAGAACACGTTGATTTATGCAACCTTGCTCTTGCTCTCACTGTGGTGCATCAGCCTGCTTTAAAGAACAGGTTTTAACAAGGTCTGAGGTGGGAGGACATTAATCATGGTAGCATTGTATGTGAAAAAGGGTGCTGTGTAGTCAGAAGAACCCCCTACAGCAGGGCAGTTAGATTTTTTTACCACCTTCTCAGAGATAAAGGAGAGTTTGACAATTGATTAGACCTTTCTGTAACCTTGCAGTCCTGTGAAATGATGAGAGAGAGAAAGGGAGGGGAAAGAACGGTGAGAGGGGGAGGGAGAGAGAGACAGAGAATGATTCTCATACTGACGATCTTAAATGTGCAATAACTTTATGATTCTTGACTGAAACTGGCTATCAAAATCAGTCCCAACTCAATACAGTCTAAAAAAGAAGATCATTCTTGGAATAAGAGTCCTTTCAGCTGTACATGTCAGAGGCAATCATGGGCACCAGCAGCCTGCAGCGACTCCCCTGAATACTCTGTATTGCACAGTGAAACCCTGATAAAAATGGCATTGGATAACATCAATCCGAGCTGTAACGTTCCAAAGTAGGTTTCAGCAAAATCAACAGTGATGAATTGAAATTTGTTGACAATAGGCTGAGGAGGGGAGGGTGGGGAGGGGAATGGTTATTATTCTGTCTTTTTCTTCCTTGAAACCTTGGTGCATGCAACTGAATGCATACATTTGCATGCAATGAGCCAATGAAGGCAAAATCTGAGTGTGCAAATCAGATAGTTGCCTTTGCTCATGGAGGGTTCCCTCGTGAGCAATGCATATGCAAATAAGCATTAAAAACTGGGCTCACCTAATTTGTTTAATCTACCATGATGTCAGTGGTTTTACCCTTGACCAACATACAGGATCAGAGGGTCACAACTTAGAGTGGCTAGAGCCAGGCACAGTGAGAGTACACATTATGTTACACCTCCCCCATGTCACTCTGGCAATGTGACTTAGTCCTGAACTGCAATCCCCCTGCTGTTTCAGTCCTGAGCTTTTCTGTCTACCACATGCAATAATTGCCATTTTCCATTCTTGTGTCCTGGGATCTCTCAAGCTGAAGAAGTCTCCTGAGCTCTCACCCTCCCTCCTCGCTGATACTTGAGACCCTGGGGATAAATGTTCAGCACAGGATGCAGGCGTTGAGCTGAACAACTCATTACTGGTATGGGGAGGAGAATGCAACTAATCCTCATATCATGCTGGAAATTTAACCCTGGATGTCATAAGAGACTGTTCTTCTCTGCAGACAGAATCAAAATGAGCTGCAGAGAAAGCAAAAAACAAAATAGAAATCAAGAGCATCCCTCAATTCCCCCTCTTTGTGTTGGTGGACTGAAATCCCTTTCCTGTGGCCAGCCTGCCAGACTACCTCAGTTTTCCCCCCCCAGTGCAGGTTGCTGCCACCTGCTTGAGAAGGTGTGGACAGCCTGTCAGGCAATCTTTGCACATGTCGGATTCTGATCTAAGTATTACAGCACAGTAAAGGAAATAGCATCGGATATTTAAAAGCTTTGGAGTCACGAAATGCAGGGCCAATTTTTTTTTTTTGACTGTATGAAGACTTTCCTCACAGCACCTTCTCCCAAGAGAATGTAGGAATGTCTTCCAACCTACTGCTCAGTCCACATGTTCCAGCCATGCACTGCAATCCTAGATAATGAGGACTGCTGCATTAGATTGCTAACCTGTTTCTTGGTCTTTCCTGCTGCAGCAGGAAAGACATCAACTACTGACTACTCTTCCTCAGCATATCAGTTCCTTCGGGCAAGCAGTTCACTTGTCACTAAGCAGCCCGTGTTATGATACACCATGAAACACATTCAAAATTATTTAGGCCTACAATACACAGGGGGACACTGGAGGTAGGAACACGAGAGTGTATGTGCCTAGCCACATTAATTTCAAACCGCATCCTTTGAATTCAGGTGCACTGTTTATACAAGCAAGGCCTGAGTACATTAGTCAAATCCAGTCAGACGTAGTATTTGCCTTGGACTGTAGCAGTCTGAGTGCTACTGAAAGGTTGCTCAGTTTCCAAGAAAGTCTGAGCAAGTTCTCTTGCATTTTGTACCCAATTGTCCAAGGTGGGATACTTGAAGGAGACCACTGTGCATCCCATGCTACCTGTATTGCTGAACTGTGAACAACATTCAGCCAGGCCATCATGCTACCCTACAGGGCACATCAACCCCATGGAAGAACAGGTTTGCTGAATTCTGCCCTCAACGTCTCTGCAGCGATGCTCTTGAGAAGAAAACCTCAGTTTTCTGCTCTACTTTTTGTGCTTCCAGTCAATAACATATTCTACAGGCAGGACATACACGGGACGTCTCTCAGAAAAGAGGCAAAAAATATTTTAGAGGCAGGAAGTATGAATCTTGAATGTAAGCACCAAAAAAGGGATGCAGGTGGCTTTTACTCAGAAACAGGTTTGTGATGTTTCTTTCTTGATCCACTCAAGATTATTCAAAGAATATTAATGAGGAAAAATATAATCTATTTTCCTGAAATGTTACAAGGCTGACAGTGTATGTGAATGAAAGGAAGCAAAGAATTCTGGAAAATATTAACTGCATGAGAGTAGTAGCCAGATAGTTGCTAGTATTTTGGACAGCAGGTATTTTGCATCAACATCTTCCCATACTATATGTCAACCACATAGAAACAGAGGAATTAGATGTGCTTTCTGTTTGGTAGAAGTGAGTGGAAGTGCAGTACTAAATTATGGTTTTGCTCCAATTGCTCTGTCTTTCTGGCACCGTTGGCAAGCATGAAAGCTGTAATTTTCATTAAAAGACTCATCCAGATATTTGGCAGCGATTATGTGATTCCTAGAGCCACTCAGTTGCAAACAGACAATTAACCCATAAAGCAGTTCTCATATTAGATTTATTTTCATTTTTGTTATGTATCAGTGGTACAAAGACAGAGAAAAAGCTGCAAGGATGTTTACAATGAAAAAAACAAACACCACAAGGCAACTAGATAGTACAGACTATGGAGCTTTGCAGTTCAGTCTCTATTTTTTATTTCAATAATATAACAGAATGAAATCAAGATAAGAGCTACATACAAAATCCATTTAAAAAATAGAAGAAAATATCCAGATTACACGGAGAAAATGAAGGAATAGTAAATTACTTCCAGTATTGTGAAAATTCTGACTATAGTTAATGATAAAATTGTAGAAATTCATAAATGTATATGCATCCACTTTCGTGTGTGTGCATAGATATATTTGCATGTATGTTTATGCAGACATGAGAGTGAGTTCATGTAATAGTGGAACTGAGAAGTGTCAACTAAAAGCAAATGAAATTATGATGTACATAAATCACTTCCAAACAGTCAGAGACTCATCCTCTATTTTTCCTACTTAAGGATCCAAACTGACAAAATGAGTACCTCAACAGACACCATTTTTCATCTGGAAGATTCTTAGTAATGGACTATTAGTCACATCCAATAAATAACAATAACAGTCATTTACATACTGTGGCAGCAGTATAGACACAGTGCACTCAGTAGAAACAATTAAATGCTAAAACTTTTAGTCTTAATTCAAAGCAACTCATCACAGGTTGTGTGATCCTGACCCACTCTATCAGAATTTTGTTTCCACAACTCTGGAATTTCACTCTGAAATTATCATTCAAGCAAATACATAATCCCAAGCAGTTTAACTGAAAGTGTAGTTTTCAACCAGGAAAAGCCCTAAAGGTCCTACACAAACTTTAAGAGGTTAGGAGATTTTGTACAGCTTTCAGGCAAACAGCTCCCTTTCTTGGAAACTGAATTTCTGAAGTTTCATGTTTTATTCTGAACATTAGCCACTTTTTATCTCTATTGTAAATTATAGGATAGACCTACACTAATATCCATAAAAAAAGAATTGTCAAAATAGTTCAGAATAAAAGCTTTTAAAAGGAGCAACAGCCTTTTTTTTCATATGTTGCAGTAAGTAGGAGGAGAGCGCACATTCAAAGGCCCAGATATTGTCCGTTTTGCAAACACCACCAAACATTTTAAAGCATTGTTCATAAATACAAACTCAGAGATGTTTTCTTGGTTAGGGGTTCTAAAATGGAAATAATAACCTACAGTTAAATAATCTTTTTGAATCAGTGTCTTCATTTCATGTTTTTGACCCCTGCACAAGGTAGCTAAGGTATAATGTTAGAAGCCGCTGCCAAATCCAGGGAAATAACTAAATAACATGCATATTGCTCATCACAACAAAATATACACTTTTGAGATATACAGATAAAATAACCCACATGTTCTAAAGTAACCCACATACAGCAAAATTATGACCCCGTTATATTTATACACATGGGTGCAGTTTTCATACACTATTATAGTCTCATATTATATATCTTTAAATCATGCCGAGAAAGTTTCTGCCTTCCCCTAATGCCAGCTCTAATTTAGGATGAACAACTACTCTCATAAAGAAAAACTGCTGCTGCTGCTGTTTATTAGGCTGCAGAAAGGTCTCGCTGACTAATGTTCCAGGATTAAATGAATGTGGAATAATAAGAGCTGATTTATTTGTGCTCCAGTAGGATAAAGCTGCCACTGATTTTACAAGAAACTATTCATCTGAGGGCTACTATAGCTAGTAAATTGTGGCTGTTGCTGAAATTAGTCTCCAGGCCTTCATGCAATCTACACAGTGAAGTAGCAATGTGGTAATAAAGCTATTGTGAGTACTTGGTGTATTTAAAAGGTCCCACTTTTATCACTGTCTTAAGGGATTCTAAAAGTCAGCTTTCAGAGATTCCCACCAGAAACTCTACTGGCCTTTGCCTACAATTTACATTTCTACCCTGGGAATATATAAGAATTAAAAATGTATAGGTGACAATAAAGCAGAAGAAATCTCATGTTTATGGGGGTTCGGCTTTTTTTTTTTTCCTTTACACAGCCTGAAGTAATGTTTTCATTTCACCATTACAGTGGGTACACAGGTCTCTGTCCAGCCCAGAAATTTTAATGAAAAGAATAGTAAAGTCAATGCTCAGTAAGATGGCAAAAAAAACCCTTTTTTTTAAGATTTCCTAAAAATTTTCTGATATTTCAACTTAGATAGTAATAAACCAAAAATGGACCAAATCATATTAAAAGATACAAGGTGAAGTTGACTGAACATCAAGGAATTACCAGAGATCTTTAAAAAGAAGAAATAATGGGAAATTGTGTAAATAAGAATTTAAAAGTGATAACCATACTTATACAGGACTGGGAGCATTATATCCTGATCTAGTAAAAGGCTGAATAATATTATATCAAATAGACATTTGCAGGGATATGAATGAATTGCTGAGCTCTGTGAACAACCACCCGTATTGAAAATAAAAATGAAAGTCTTTTCATGAAATTTATAAATCTCAGCATGCAGATTTTGTTTAAAATTAATTACATTTCTGTCTGGCAGGAATATTTCTTCCAGGCTAAATATCAGGTTGTGTTTCTAGAGTTAACTGTCTTTATCTGTCTTGCACCTATTCCCTGAATAAAACACAAATACATCATTCTCCAACAGTTCATAGTTACAAAATTCACTTCAGCTGGAATAAATGGACACACATGTTCTACATGTATTTGCACATTAGACCGTAGCAGCCCTTATTTCTTTTGTAAGAAGAAGACCCTGTTCGTAATACTGTTATAGTTCTGTTGGCATGATACACATTTATGTGGAAATCCATATCAGCAGCATGCATCACCTGAAACTCTGACATTAACTCTCATAATGGATTTTGAAATAACAATATAACTGTTAAGCAGACAGTATGCACACACACACCAAAAGGCATAGAACAAATACAATCTTAATACTTTAAGGGTGAGAGATGAGACCTCCTATGAAGAATTCTGTCACTCCATTTTACCCTTCTTACTATTTTTGTTGCATATATTTGAAGTAAGCATGACAGTAAATAGGATCTATTTAGGCTTGGCATGAAAATTCAGGCTGGGACTTCTCCAGGTTAAGAGCATTCATTAGTGAATTATTCCAAGGCACTGAACAAGCTGAGAGAGTCCTCTACCTCCAGTTCAGAATTTGCTAGACAGCACTTCTCAAGTATAGTCGATTTCATTTCTTTGTGTAATAACTATAGTGACAAATTTTATCCATAAAATATACTGCACTTAGTGCTAGAGCTTTTTGTTTTCAAATGAAAGGTTATCAGTCTTTTCTTTATAATTGTGTGTTATGTCTTGCATCTTCAGCTACCCGATCCCTGCTTTCAGGGGTAGTCAGTCTTTACCATATATTATAAATATTTCTCATCATGTACACTTAATTGTGCCAAAAGCCCTACAGTGGAGTAAATAGTAGAGCTTTAAGTTCCTTTTGAGGACGGGAGGAGGCAGTGATCCACATACTTGAATGTCAGCATCCGTGATAATTGTAGGAAAACTTACCTCTAAGCTTTCCATGTCTGCACATTCAGGTACAATGGAAACATTCATTTGCAGAAAATCAAGAGTTTTCTAGGCTGTTAGGCACTAAAATTATTACTAAGCTCAAGTCAAGTCTCTAAAACTATGATCTGGTTTTAGACTGAAGAAACAAGTCAAAAAATTCTTTCTGTTGGTGCTCTCTCTTCAACAGCTTTTCAATGTGATGTTGTTGCAAATGGACAGGAACCACACATTTTGAGGAAGGGAAGAAATATGAGGAAATGCACTAAAAGATACCAAGGGTGAACACTAAAGTGTCCCAGGACAAGGAAATAAAGTTAGCACACTGACCTGGTCTTAAGTGATACACAGATAGCTGCTTCTACATTGGAATTACTTTAGCTGGTAAAATTTTTCTGCAACAGTTTTCTCATCCTATCTTCCTTTGCTAACATCATCATACTGCTAACAGCATCAAACTCTCTCCCAGTTTAGTTCAGCTTCCTATCACTATAGTTTTTGAGGTGGTATTTGGTGTAGTGCATGTCAGAGTATTATTGCAATTTTAATGGAGATTTCAGTGCACACATTGCACCAATAAAGCATTATATCTGCTGTTTGGAAAACAAGGTCTATTAGTATGAAAATAGCCAGAGTGTCAACAATCGTTTCAAAGCATTCTAGCTAGGTTCTTTTTTTTTTTTTTCCCCAGATATTTTCAAGCATTTTTGTAAATTGAAAAAGACTACATCCTTTATGGAGGAACTTTTTCAAAGAAAACCAAGTGGTTTTGAATCAGTGTACCAGATATGCAAGCTAAAAAAATAAGGGAAGGCTGGAGGGGTGGTAGGTGGGTGTCAAATAAAGCATTTTTAGTGCTGTTTTCAAAAAGCAACAAAGAGAAAAAATCTGAAGGTTTCTTTAGTAGCCTCTGATGTTGGATATTTATAACAGATTATCATCATTACAGAAAAAATGATTTTGTCCATTACTCATCAGGTGCAATGCTGGTTGGTGCTCATCTTCATTGCCTTCTCAGAATAAAATGGCTACTGAATTAGATGCTGTCCTTTTACTGAAACTGAAAGGATAAATTAATTTCTTAAAGTTCATTTGTAACTCTAGCTGTTCCTAAAGTAACAGTAACACTCACCACAGATGCATGTTTTATCAATTTGTCAGCTGTGATCCCATTCATTTCTATTCAGATTTTTGTGTCATGTCTGATATTGAGATCAATTAAGTCCTAGATCTGGGAAAAAGTCCACCTGTATAGATTAAGATTATTAATTACTGGGAGTAAAAAATAAACTTCTGTTTCTCTGAACATCAAGAAATCTATCCAGGAAGAGTTATTTTTCTCTCCTTTGTCCAAATCCTTTCAGTTAGAACAGAGTCCAAAAACTTCTTTTCTTAGACAAAACTCTCTCAGTAGTAGTCCAAACTGCTACCTGTTCCCAGTTTTCCTTCTCTCTGTTTTCACGTGATGTTTCCTTTGCTCTCCTTCTCTCTTTTCCTGTTCTTTCTTATGAACATTCTTTGACTACACACTAAAAATAAACATGATGAACAATGTATGAACATTCATACATACAGTTCAAATGATTTTGTGGAAGTATATTTGCTGAAAATGGTGACTGATAGCAGTGTTTGGGGTATAAACTGCTTTCATTTCCCAAAGAGTTTTGACATTTCGTATACTTCCATTCTTGCTGTCTTCTGTACATAAACATATGAAGACGTCAGGAACAGCTTGCTGTGAATATGCATCACTTGCAAAACTTTAATTTAAAGAATTAAGGTTATTAAAATTAATTTTTTTTTTCTTTAGCAAGTATTAGAGGATAATCTAAGGAACTTGAGTTAAAGTTGTAATGTAAGGAGGAAATTCAAGTCATAGTTATGTTCTAACTGGGAGTCAGGGTTGTGTTTGTGTGCAAACCCAGTGCACCCTGTCTTTAAGTCTTCATCATCCAGGAACACTGCAATCAGTTTCTGCATAGGTGTGAGAGTACTCTGACCTAAGACACAGCGATGGACTCCACTTCTAGCCACCTTTGCAACAAAACTTTTGACTAGATGCTACAGGACTCTGCAGGAGAATTTTGGAAGCTGGAAGATTCCCCCAAGCACCTCCTGCTGCGCATAGGCCAGCTAATGGGCACTATTTGTAGACTTATATGTGTTGATTAATATGCTGGGTGTAGGCTCTGACCATCCTGGAGATTACCCCAGGCAGTTCCAGCTGCAAATCTGATCAAATTGGACCTAGATGAGACCCTAATAGATTTTAGAAACTAGTTCTGCAGATACAAAAATAGCCATGTAGGACAACCTTTTCTACTGCCTACTTGTGTATGTATGTGTGGTATACAGTTTAAGATCATCAATAGCAACAGAGGGATTATGGACATGTGGGAGGGCTCACACAGGACCAGTGACCAGGTGGATTATAAGAATTCATCAGAACAACAGTTCAGGCAGTCTCAGGTGATCCAGCTGAAGCAGCCGTTGCAAAACCCTTCACCACCCAGACAATTGACCATTGTGTTCAAGAGATTCAGTTCCACATGTAGTCATTTATCTTTGTGAAAGATTGAATAAAATTAGTTTTGAACAAACACTCTGTTCATGACTGACTGTGGAACAGAAAAAATATGTGCTGGAAATCCATCCTAGAGTCTACGAACTCATACTGAAACAGCTAACATGGCAGCACTGAGCAGCTGACCAACAAGTCTTAAACATAATTTCTGAGACTGTCATTACAATACTATTTCTGTAGATTTACAGGGCTGAAACTCTCAGCTAAGCTTTTCCTTTCTGAGATATCCTGAAAAATATATGGAAGAGCTTTCAGAAATCCTCAAAAGGACCTAAAAAACTACTAGATTGCTTTATCAGGGCTTGGTGATGTATTGACTTTCAACAAAACATCTCAGTAACAGTTCCAAAAATGATAATTCTTTTGTTCAAGTTAGTGCATTTTGCAACGTTTTTTTTCCTGTAAGGACGTAGTAGATTGCTTGCTTCCATATTTATATCCACTGTATTGTTCAAATTATGTTCATGCAATACCTTTGAGGGGGATTTTTTTGGTTTAGACTAAGAACATAGTATTTTGTTAGCATTAAGTAGGAAGCTGTTCATCTTAAGAGAAGTTCAGGACATACTGAACTCAACAGAAAATCCCCTATAGAGAAGGATTCTCATCTGAACTCTTTCTGGTGCTGTGGAATAAATTAAGAATGAGACAATCAGTCCAGCAAAAAAAGCTATTGGCAACAGTTTCTGGAAATACTTGCCCAAGCCTTTAAAAGAATCTTCTTCCAATCAGTTTACAAGTTCTATTTTTGTTTTGTTTTTTGCTAATATTGTGGCAAACTTCCAGACAAGAGTGTTTGTTGAAGACATCTGCAACAGATTTGTAATAGAAATCTGTGTAATATTTTTATTTTAAAAAACTATAATTGTCAGTGATATTTTGTTGACTGCTGTTTCAGGCAATATGATAGTATTGATAAATGCAATCTGGACATTCATTTCAGTCTAATAAGGAAGAAAACAAAAACAAGCTATTTTGAGTTATACAAGGACAAAACAGGTCAAAGAAAATTCAAATTCTTATAGCTGTGTGATCAAGGTCAAAGATGATGAAAGACAATGAAAAGCAGCAATATGGACACTGTGAAACTACAGTATGATTAAAATCTCATCTTGCATCAAGGAAATTACTGGAACATGAATAGAACATCTTCTAGCTAACTTTTTACTCTGTAAACCTTTTAGATGTTCATGGAATGTTTGATGAAATTTTCTTCCCCTGTACAATAGCCTTTTGTAGCTTTTCTTATTAGTGTGGACCTGCAGCTTGCCAGCATTAAACATTAATCCTCTGCATAATGAAAGTGTGAGAATGGATTTCTATGAAATTTCACACATTTGTTAGTCTGGTGAGGAAGATGCTCATTTTCATGTCTGGCTTTTCAAGGTTTTCTGATTAAAAAAAGCATCTCTAAAATCAAGATTGATTGGAAGCTGAGAATAATTAGTTTTGTTCTTAGTGGTGTTAATGTTTCAATTTGGTGTTTAATAAAAAAGAAAACATCCAAAAATACTCAGTGGGAAATATTTGGGTTCAAACGAAGCGTATAGTATGTAGCAGAGCAATGCACAACTCACACTAGGCAGAGAATTACCATATGCCCAGCACTATTCAAGTGTGCCTGGTGATAATTCACATGTACACCATAGGTCATACTTGCTTAACATCACATCTTCTGGCATTTCTTTGCACTTGTACAAATCTAGTTGGTTTAGATATAAGAACTAACTGGATCTACACATGACCAATGTCTCCCGGCTTAAGAAGGTTGAGGCTGCAGGGGTAGGGGAGTGGGAGCGCAGTCCCCAGATTTTAAGGCTCAGAGTATTTGACTTACATTAGCAACATAAAGAGATCCCTTTGCAAATGGGGGATAGCAGGCTGCAAACAGTCATATTCACCTGGGAGGAGACATTGGATGAGACAATAAAGGAAACTGTGGACTTGGTGAAACTGCATTGGGTTAAATTGCTCTGTTTTGGGAATCAGAGAGAATAAAAGTTCTTTTAGCAGACTCTCCTCATGGGTGAAGATGACCCGGTGAATTTGTGGTTAAATGCAATCAACGTGATGATACTCTGTCTCCTGAGGGCATTATCCAGTGCTTCGGCAAGGGGTAAGAGCCAGCCCTAACAGAAGTTCTTCTGGCTTCAGCAAGCACCATCTGTGAGTCAAAGAACCTTTCCAGAAATGCAGCAGAAACTGGCTGCCTATGCATAGTACGGCATTTGGGCCATTTTTATCACCAGTACCCCCAGTAACCTTTCCAATAAGGTGCAAAGAAGAAGTCATTGCATTTGACATAACTAAGGGAAATGAGGATTTTAGAGCATAACATTAGCATACATATATCAACATTTTCTCTAGCTGGGTTTTAAGCACATATCTAATAATTTATACATGCAGTTACCTAATATTGGCACACAGTCCCAGTGCATTATAAATGCAAACATAGACATACATCTTCTTAGCTCCTGAGTGAATTTGGAAGTGTCTATCCTGGAATGCTTTCCTTGAGGGAGACAGATCAAAGTAAAACATTGCAAATGTCTAACAAAGAACAGATATAAATGAATTTACAAATCCTGTAATAAACTGAGAAGTAAAACAAATGCCCATGGCGTTGTAGAGTTAACCTGCTGTTAAACTGATTCTGAGAGTAGGGGAGAGGAATTATCAAGACTTGCAGTTTTTCGGGATTCTATGGGATCTGACAGTCACAGCTTCCATTCTGAATTCTGTTGCCCATTTCTTACCAATGCTTAAACAGGCACTTTAAACCCAAAATTTAGCTCCTACAGTTTCAAAAGCGGCCAAAATATCCCTTTCCTTGGACAAAAGAGTGTCAAAAAGAACCCACTAGTTATGCACAGCACTGTGAAATGAGGTTGCCTAAAGCCTATAGAGTCCACTACACTTTAAAGTTTCAAATGAGACAAAGACGTCACTTTGGATAGGATTCTGCTCTCATTTCCAGTTAAGGCATTTAGGACGCACCAGGTCTCAAAACGTGAGCTGTTTCTCAGGCATAAAAGCTGAAGATCTCCTGCTTCAAAAAATTAAATGAAGGTATATGGAAGGTGGAAAGGATACAAAACCCACATAAAAAGACCAGTTTGATGGCTAAGACGAATGTCTTTCATTGCTCATAATTTTATGAGTTAAAACTCCTTACTTATTATTCATTCTCTCAGTAATCATTCAACACTCCCTGGTATGTCCCCACATTCAGTGTCATCTAGTTTGCTATCAGTTTGACGTCACCCACTCCCCTTCTATCTACCAAACAATTTCCTTCTCTTCTTATATATATACTGAACAGTAGGATCCTAAAATAAATAGAAAAACAGATTACTTAGTTAGCTCATTTCTCCTCAGTAACAAATAAATGGTTGTTTGGGGGAGATTTCACTGAGCAGCTTTGTGGAGTAGCTTAAAAAGGAAAGATATACCAAAGAGAAAATTGTAGCAGAAAATCTGTGTGAAAGGTGTCAGAAATGACAAAATAAGAAAGTGGAGTGGAAGAAGGAAGGTCAATAAGATCAGAATTAGGCGTTGTGTGTTAAGAGATCTGAATTTAACATTGCAGTATGTAGTTGATTGCAAAGCAGTAGGAATGTAGCAGCACCTGTCTGTTAACCTCAGGAACAGCCACTGTTAAATTTTATTTCATTCATTTAATAAGTATCAGTAAAAATCAGAGATACTGATAGGTTGCAATGTTGGGGAATAAAATGGCATTTATTGGTAAGTGAAAACATCTAAATGGGTTGATTTTCCATTTCTGGATTCAAGTCACAATACACATACTTGCAAAGTTATCTCATTTTCCGTGCTCCCTCATCTTTGTGATATAAGATTAGCTAACTTCAGATTGTCACAGAGGAGTCACACCTGTATCACTTGGGTGAATCCTTTAACAAAATGTATGGATAAGTATTGAAGGGAAAGACTTTCTGCTGAGGGAATTATATAAAATGACAGACTGGAGATTTGCCAAGACACTGGATATGTTCTGTAAAATTGCCCTGCTTACAAGCACAAACCTAGATAGCTAACCTATACCAATGTTGGGGGCAGGAAGAAATTTTTGCCGTTTCAATAAGAAAAATATAGAGACATTCCAAAAACATATAATAGAGGATAAAATAAAAAAATAGAGCATAATCAATGTTTTCTTAATTTACTGATTCTCCACAAAATCATTTGTATATCAATATAGAGAAGATTAGAAAATGGCAAATACAAGCCTAAAGCATAAAACCGAGAATTAAAGTGATGTTATGTTGTATGGCATGTCTAGAAAGTCATCAAGACTTATAAACTAAAACTGATCACTTGAGTACAGTACAGAGACACAAGAAGCTAAGCCTATTGGCAGTGTGCAGTTCAGATTGATGCCAGAAAGGAAAATCTCAGCATTTACATGACTACTACAAGTCATATACAAAGGTGCCAATATTCAGCTAATCAATCACTTTGAGCATACATTTAGTCACAAGAATTACTCGTTAAAACAATAGGTGCCAAGGAAGACATTTGTTTTAGGCTTTTTTTCTCCAAAGACAAATGGTAAAACTGTCTAAAACACCATAAAGATTCATTTATTTCACAGAAAATTTATTTGTACACATAGGGCCAAGATTTGCAACACTATCAAGATGCTAGAGATGCCAATAGACTGTAATTGCTGGACTGAATTTCTGAGGTCTTGATGCCTGATACAATATCTATAGCACACATCCACATCTCAATCTAGAAACATAATTGTATATGTTAGAAGGAACATAACTCCCCTTGACTTCTAGTTAACAAACTCAGAGCCTGCTTAGGGGCTATTACAAATCGTTCAATTAAAGGTGGTGTAAAGATATTGAACTGCTTCTGCACAAGCTCATCATTCTACACAGCACAGTGAAGGGCCATTCAGAGGCATTTGCTGGCATCCCAGAAGCAGGACAGCCTTGCTAATTAAAAGGTTAAGTAGAAGCAGAACTAATTAACCCAGTGCAAACACTGTTAGACTATTTTGGGTTCCAAAGCTCCTACTGGCATTGTATGGCACAATATGGAAGTACAGTAAGGTCTTATTTACACTTTTGTAACTTTCTTGAAAATCATACCTGTCCACTACTGTAAATCTCATCTGCAGGTCTTAAAATCTCATCTATTTTTAAAATGTGCCTTCTTCAAAGGGAAGAGTACTGCAGTGCATTTCATTAGGCTGAAAAAAAATATTTGACACACAAATAAAATCCACAACAAGGACTCTTCACTTTAGCATATTGCAGCTCACTGAGGTATCTCCCTCAAAGATGCTGTTCCTAATAGATTTTTTCTATAAATACTAGAAAGTCTGGATAAATGTCATTCTTGGAAGGGGTATTAAGCACATTTATATGACTTCAATAGAGAGAGATGACCACTTACAGTAGCCAAGAGCCTGTCCCAAGGAAATATATTAGTTTTGATGTTACTGCAAACCATACAAGCTTTGTTCTCATGATCAGTGATTGCATAGTAACTGAACATTCAAAATGGCCCAATTTCTGCCATCAGCCTTGTCAGTTACACAGCAAACAGAGCCTATATTTGTATAGCTCTCTGGCTTCAAATGACTTATGTAGCATCTTCTCACACTGAATTAAACACTACCCTAAAAGTCTAATCCTTATTTATGATAAGATCCTTTTCACTTCTGTTTATAAAGGATGTACTCATTTAAATGTCCCTCTACTCCCTGTCAGAGTATATAGGAGACTTAGCACAAATGAAAATCTGTTCCTAAATACACAAAGAGATGAAGTGACTGGGTAATGTATTGAAATAATTTCCTCAGCACTGCAGAGGATATGCACATATACCCCCTTCTCCTTGGGTCTCTATTGCTACATGTATGTGAACATTTATTTGAATGCTGTTCTTCTTTAAAGGGCTTCCTGCACACTTATCATACAGATCACAATTAATAGCTGAAGGAGACCACTAGCACAGTTTGTCCTCATAGACCAATATAAATAAAAAAGAATAGTGGAAAATCAATAATGTCATTAGGTCAAGGGCAGTAGGTAGTGCAGAAGCAAAAATGGTCTCCTGCTCACATTTACAAAGAACAGCTGGAGAGGAAAAAGAATCTCACCTCATGTGAAAATCCTGAGCCTTTGTGACTATGGAAGTTACTATATAGTATATATTTCTACAGTCAGAGTTCTTCTGTCAGTACATTTAAACCATGAAATACTTTTGCTGCTGATTTGGTTATTATGGGAGGAAAATGACCTATAAAGATGTTTTGAGTAGCTAAGCGTTTTGCATACATTATGGCAATGTGAGACATAAAGAAAAGTGGTAAGAATGAAGTTTACTAAAGTCGGTACAAGCAGCTTTATTTTCCATATCACAGCAAGGATTTCATAATCTTCTAAACTAACGGGAAACAAGTGTGTCAAGATAAACACTCACAGAATTTGAGTTTTGCAGAATCAGTTGGAAAATATTTCCCACCTGCAAAAAAAATATGCTTTTAAAATTACAAAGGCAAATAACACAAAACTGCTGTATTATTAGACCTCCCTTCAGTGTTGCCAAGCAGACAGCACACGTGTGATAAGTGCAGGTCCCAATTTCCCATTAACACCCAGATTGCTATTGCAATCATTTTTCCAAGGGCTGTGATGAGGGCAGAGGGCTGACAGTAGGCCGAGGACCTTGTTCGCCATGCTGGCACAGACTAGTACCTAGCAAAGGGCACCAGGACCACAGGCCTCCCGATCATCTTCTAGAGATGGACACTTCTCAGATGCATGATCCTGTAGATAGACTCTTCCTCAAAAGAGTCAGGTCCCCAGGCAAAGCCAGCTCCTGAAGGACTTCATGTAAGAAAAACTACTTGAGATTTCAATCCTGTGCTCAAGGGAAGTATCCAGTCTGCCTAGAACAGTTCCCCATTCAGCAGATGTCAAATCAAAGTGGCAGTTGGCTACATACATGATGAGTGATACCATTCTCAGAGGGCCCCATGATGTCAAGGAAAGTCTTTCCATGTGGTGCCATGCATTTTGGTTCAAGACTCCAGTCTGCTTAGTGAGCCACAGGAATACGTAGCTTAAAGAACAGCAATAGTTCTTCCTATTTTGTGTCAGGTAATTAACTTTTTTGGTACTGAATGGAAGAGGTAATTGAAGCATTAAGAGACCTTATCCCACTGATGTTGGTCAAAAATTGAATGAACCTCTTGTTTTCTAAGTTTAATGAGTTTTATATTTTAATCGTATCATTGCAGCTGCTACCCTAGGCTCAACATCACTCTTGGAGGACAGAGAAACCACATATGATTTACAAGATTTGAAGAGACTTGTGTTGCTACTTTTATTTTTCACTAGCTCTCATGAACACTACTGCAGTGGAAGGTCTGTCAACATTTCCGTTAAATAACTAGATTTTCAGCAGTTTATATCTCAACTGTAGAAATTTACTCCAGCCTGCAACTGGACAAACAAATTCTTAATTGAGGAGTAAATTGAGATTTTTTTGTTGGTTAGTTGGTTATTTTTTGGTTTATTTATTTCATGTATTTAAAAGGAGTTTTGATTATCTGAAAGTTAAGAAGTTACAACTCTAGAAATAAAGATATAAGCATTTTAAGCTGCATAAAAAGGCTTTTGTTTCCAAAGGAAGTTTTGCAAATAAGCTATAGTAAACTACCACAAATACACCTTGGCATTTTAAAAACAAATAAAATAGGATAATGATTCATTTTTAAACATTTAAACATCAAAATTCTATGAACTCATTTCCACATCAAGGTGCACAATCGAACAACTGACTAATTACCTGCACATAAAGTGTGTCTAGATAACATTTTCAGGCCTTGAATCAATGTAATGCTTTAGGTCATCTTCCAAATTTCTTCATCCTATCTTCTGTCTTGCATGAGAATAGAAGATGATTTCTATATAAACATCTCATTAAGCACAGAAAAAGATGCAGGAGTCTTGTTGAACAGGCAATTAAGCCTGTTATATAT
>NW_009621623.1:0-30308 GCF_000690535.1 Cariama cristata
GTTATTGTAAGTGTAATGATCCTTTGGCCATACCTAGAGACAATCTCTTATCCTGGAGCACTGAGAGTAATTATGAATTGGTGATGCTTTTTTAATGCAATCGTAGGCTCTGTTTTCTCTCTGCAACATATTTTAACATATATGAAACACACTTCTGTCTCATGTAGATATCTTGTTCCCAGAGCTTGGTACAAATTTTGTCAGAGACAAATAGTGTGTTCTCAAATGAGGACATTACTTTTGTCATTTCTTGTTTTGTCATCTTGTTTTTGTGCCTCACGCTGCTGGAGGCTAGAATCTGAACTACTGCATGCCAGCACTGAGAACTCAAAGGCCTGGAAATTTGTTTACTGTTAATACAACCTTTGCAGTCACCGGTATTGTTGGCTACAAAAATAACCTGCCCTTTTAAAAGTTTCCCCTGGAACTTTATGACTTGCAGAAAGTCTGGATATAGTTTCTCACCTGGATTAAGGCATATCTGCATGACTGCCTTGTTTCAAGGCTCTCATAAAGACAGAGCAACTGATCTACAAAAGATTCTTGACACCTTCAAAGCCCAAATGGAGCAGAGCTGCTTTACCATGTCCTTGCCAATGAATGGGAGTGATGGGCTCTTGGTAGGACACCATCCTGCCTTGCTTATTCTGACTGCTGGAGTGGCTTCTTGGGAACTGCTATTAGCTAGCCCATGCTAAGATCAGCTTTCTTATGTTAAATGATGGGCTCCTCTGCCAGTTCTAGCTTTGTTTCTCCAATATTTCAGCTCAGCAATACATTAAAGTCATACAGTAACCCTGCAGAGGTAGAGCAAAAATACACAAGTCGTTCAATGGTCTTCTACCAATTGGTAGTGAGGCTACAGACTCCTTATATCCTCTCAGGGTAGACAGGTATTTATCAATTGTACCCAACTACGAAAATTTCAGTTTCAGTCACTGATGACTTAACCTGAAGACTGTATGTACGGAGGTGAATTTATCAGGAAAGCTTCTTCATCAGTAGTGGGTGAAAGAGGTTACCAAGTGATATTGGAAGTGATGTGTTCTCTTTTAAGCCTGACTTTTGAGTCTGTGGTTTCTCCAGTATGTTCAGAAAACTCTCATAGTAATGGTCTGTGTAATTCATTTGACCATGACTAGTGACCCCTCTTCACATGAGGATCCAACTCACTGGTTGGATTCTTGATCCAGCTGCAATCGGTCACGGTGGCTGAACTTCTCACTGTCTCTCTTTGTTCCTTCTTGGAAAGCTTTCTCCATTGCCTATCCTCTCAGTTTCTGCCAGGCGATGTCTGGAGCTACAACTTTTCACAAAAATGGGAAATTTATGTGTTTACGTGAGGTGTCCATGCATAGCTCAGACAACAGAATGCCAGGAAACCAGAGTATGGATGAAGTGGCTGTTCTGTGTCTTCACTGCAGGCAAAGTAGACTGACATCATGCTGTGATAGATGCCAATCTTTGGTAACCCTAAGCCCTATGAAGTGCCTGGGATGATCAGATCAGTGCATGTTCATACCTAACTGTTCATACCGGCTGTCTAGCTCACTAACCTATTCCCTACAGTGTCCAGAGTCTTAGAGGAACATCTAACAGTGCGTTAATAGATATGGTACGATCTGTCCATCATGACCTCTTATAGCTGGAGATTGGTACAAGCTTCTGAAGCCTGGAGGGAACATCCCTGAAACATTAATTGTAAGTAAATTTTTTTATATATGCAGGTATCCAAACTTTTTTATTCCAACTAAAATTTTGGGTTTATGTTGCCATGGGCTCTAGAATTATATTAGATGTTGTTTGAGGACAAAAAATTCTTTTACTGCTTTGGAATGTAATCCTAGTTTCATTGAAAGTCTCTGTTTAACCTTCCAATACTTAAAGGGGGCCTATATGAGAGATGGGGAAAGACTTTTTAGCAGGCTCTGCTGTGACAGGACAAGGGGTAATAGTTTTAAAAGAGGGTAGATGGGTAGATTCAGATTAGACATAAGGAAGAAATTTTTTATAATGAATGTGGTGAAACACTGGAACAGGTTGCCCAGGGAGGTGGTGGCAGCGCCATCCCTGGAACCATTCAGGGTCAGACTGGATGGGGCTTTGAGTAACCTCATCTGGTTGGAGATGTCCCTGCTCACTGCTGGGGGGTTGGACTAGATGACTTCTAAAGGTCCCTTCCAGCCCAAATGATTCTATGATTCCTTTTGGTTATGAGATTGGCAAGACAGAAGTTCCTAATATATCACCTTTATAATACTCATTATCAAATTCTATCATGAACCACTTTGCTTTGCCTTCTTTTTTTAGTGATCAATACCAGAATTTGGAGTGTTTCTGCACCATTTTTCTATGCCTCATCTCGGCCTTTCTCACTTTCTGTGATACTATAACTGCGTATATTTTTAGTCTGGGTGATTTGAACAACATTTTTATATTCTCAGTGTGATTCATTGTTGTGCTTCACATGCAACTGTGCATGTTTAATTTTTTGTGTTTAAATTACAGCTGCCATGAAGCAGAAGTCTTCCCTGAGCTCTCCAACTGTGATAGCCGGTTGGGCAGATAAGCAGCTGGGCAGATTGGCAGATATCCAGTTTGATCAATTCCTTATTCGGATTTGGAATCCAAAACAGCTACTTTAAAAACTGAAATAAAGCTGTGTGCTGGCCCTTGCAAAATACAATCTTTTGACTAAACAAAGCTGTAGGGCAACTTCTTTGCTCTGGCCTGTGATTCTGCAGCAGAAGCATTAATTCTGACAAGCTACCTGAAAGGTACATGCACCCCCAAACAGTATTATTGCGCATCCTGATTTCTCAAGCTGAGCGATACGGCATTCTAAGAGGGAGAGGAGAGAAGGAATACAGAAGTGGATGAAGAAGATTAACTTTGGAGGGAAACAGGACAGTATGGAAAGTATCTGAACCCATCTGACATTCATAGCAGATAAACCGGAGTATTTAGTGGCCCATCCATTTACCCGAGCAAAGGTGTCTGCCCAACACTGGAGTTGCTTTTCCAGGTCTCATTGCAGCAGTTTATCAGTACTTACCCAAGCAGCTTACGTAGCTGCTTATCACCATTTCTCTTCTCGAAGCTATGGCCCCTGCACCTCTGCTGACAAGATGGTTTTGTATGAGCATTCCCTAATCAACATCAGTGAAAAGCATCAGCTCACATTTGCCAGCCCTTTGAACTCATATGACAATACTGAAGACTGTGTTGTCCGGGGAGCCTGCACATGTCTGCTACCTCTACTACTTCTGGCATGGTACAGGGTGGGTGGTCACAAACAGAAATATCTGAAACTGTGGCAGGCAAAGCTGCTGGAGCTCGCACTGGAGTCATTAAAGACCCTACATGGAAGGTAATTACCTGTTTTTCTGACATTCAGGGCATTAAGTACTAGGTGGGAATAAGAAAAGACATTCAGATAAAATCGTAACTGCGCTGGCCTTAAAATCTGGACTTAATCTTTTTGGAGAGTCAGAGAATTTGGATCATCTCTTTGTTCTCTTATTGCTGGGACCGGAAGAGAAAACTCAGAAAAAAGCAAAAATCTGTTCTTCCCAAACAGCCAATTCTCTTCCTCTGACCTGAGGATGCTGGTTTGGTTTAATAATCAATGCTATGGGTAGGTGGTCATCTGAACAGGCCCACCAGACCTTTTGAGTCAGATTTTCTGTGTTGTTGCTGCAAACTTGAAAAGCAGATGAACTATTGTACTCTGAGACAGGTTCAGTGTGTAATCATGGTCAAATTGCCTAATATTTCTACACTTCTGTTATTTCCTCCTTACAATGGAGATTAAGATATTGTGTCTCGACACTGCATTGTAAGGTTTATCTAGAGCTTGTAAGGAATTTGAATACATTGAGTGTGACACATTTCACTAACAAAAGAAATCCTTTTCTAATGAAGAGAGGCAGCATATTTTAATATTTTAAATACTTGACGGGGAAGCCTAGGTTTATTTCTGATTATCCTAATGACTTATTGTCAATGAGGCATCACTCCATTTTCAAGAACATTGATTTTCCCCTCTCTCTAAAATTGGGTGAATGTTGAAATATCCAGTTTTGTAATGAATAAGGAAATTTCCAGATGGGAAATATCAGAGAGGAAAGAACATTATCAGTATCACAGCTCACAAATGTTGTGTACCTTGAAATCAAGGGATTTTGAATGGTTAGCAAATAGCATGTCCTATTATGAAAGCTGCCTTGGCAGCAGAAACCTTTAAAATGATATTGTTGAATGACTTTGTTTTTAAGAAATGGAAAGTCTTTATTTGCATAATAGCTCAACAAGTTCGTCAGCTCCGCTCCTGTTTTGTAAGAAATCTGATGCATTTTGTTAGCACTCTGAGCAGTTCATAGACCTGTGGGTTGTGACACATGGCATAGAAGTCTTTCAGGTCTGACTGCACGGTAGCTCTCAGGAATATATTAGTTGACTGGCAGGTATCAGAATTACCTAGCTTTATCCACATTCAGCAAGTGAAGGGGGAGACAACGGTTAAGGCAGTCAGCAAAACACTGCTCCTGTAATCCTCTGATTCAGGTCAGTGAAGTAAATTCACTTGAGAATCTGTTTGAGAATGAAAGCTTACATAACTAAAGTTGGTGCCTGTCAAGTGATCGCTCATTTCAATTACCAAAGACCAATTTTTGCTCTCAGCAGCACAGCAGGTTGAGTTCTGACTTATAGAAACTATTTGTAACAGTGGATAAAACATACATTCATTTTCCTTTGGAGTATTTATTTTATTAGGCAAGTTGGGGTTGCACAGTGATATAGCAATTCCATTACATTTCCAGCTCAAAAAATGGCAGTTAAAAGCAAAAAACATGACATGCCAGCTCTTTATTATGCAATCAGAAAGTTTGGCTGAAATCTCGGGAAGTCCTTAAGATGTTATGGTTCTGTTCTCCAGGTTCTGAACTGCGGCTCCCAAGGTGGGACTGGGTCATTCATACCAGTGATGTGCAAAAGCCAGAATTTCTAGGGCTCTTTAAAATCCTCAGGTAAAGAACATAATTGATTTAGAGTTGACTTGGTTTGGATTTGGTTGTTATAAAAGCATTTCATTTATTATAAGAATTGCAAGTCCTTCCTATCTCCGTACCAGAAAACATATTAAAAGCAACAGCTACAAACTTTTAATATAACTTATGTTGTGGTCTTACACTATAGTAAGATAGAATTGCTGTTAATTTTATACATTAAATTTGCTGTCTGAGCCCAAGCTGTGATAGATACCAAACAACTCAATTTTATATTTATGTTCTCAGAAAACAATTTTGGTTTCACATTAAGTCCAAACTCCTCACTAGGTTATTTGTAATATGAGAATATTCCACCTAAGCCCTGATTTGGCTTTCTGTTTTCCAAATTCGTTCCAGTCATTTGAAGAGGGAAAGGTTTATAAATACTCACTAGAGACAAGAGGTAAGAAATAAGAAAAAAAAATGTTAATTTCTGTCTATAAATTTAAAAAATATGCTGTTCTTGACAATGTTTTCTCTACTTTTCTCTGTTGCTTTGGTAATATCTTGCAGAAAATCTGCTGGTTCATCTTCAGAAATGAGTGAGTTGGTAATTAGGCTGATGTAGCCAGGGGACAGACTCGCTTCCCTATTGTTTTTATTGCTGCTAAGAAGTACCCTGTGGCTTGGAGAAAGGCAAAAGGACTATGCTCTACTGCTAAAACTGCTAAACCCACTAAAAATAAAAAAAAAAAAAGCAAAACCCCACAAAAACCACAAAAAAAGCTATAGATGCTCTGATAAACCTGATAAAACATGCTAAAAGTCACTAAAATGTGCAAAAATTGCTTAAAACACTAGAACACACTAAGCCTACTAAAGCACACAAAACACACCAAAAACACGAACCCACAATAAAACCACAAAAAATGCAAACCTGCAATAAAACCACAAAAAACCACACACCCACAATGAAACCACAAAAAACCACACACACAAGAAAGCAAAAAATGCAGAAAACAGTATGACATGCTAAATCATATAAAACATGAAAATCACACAAAACCCACCAAACCAGAAAAAAATGCAGAAAATGGTAAAACTGCAAAATTGCTAAAAACTAAAAAATGCTAAAAATGCAAAAAGCTAAAGATGCCATAATTGAGTCTGAAGGGACAATTCGATTCCTTCTCTGAAGCATCTGAAGCATCCATTAGTCTGGAAGACTTTATTTCATGAGTGATAACCTGTTTCTCCATACTGCAGCCATCTTATTATTTTTGTAGCATAGAACAATTCTTTCTGTAACAGAGATAACTTTTACTAATAACATTTTGCTCATACGCTATAGGTTACTTCTAAGAATCTAGGGGACTTGCAACTTTTATTAGTGTTGTAATAAAGATGTAACACACAGGAGTAGTGCTGTCCTCTGCCACGTGGGATGAATTGGCCAAGTAAACAGCTGTATCCCTGTAGCTTCCTCCAGCAGCTACATTACATCCGCTTTTATCCCTGTTTCACAGCTGGAGATTCAAGAACACAGAGAGGTGAAGGTCGAACAGTCTGAACTTCAAAGTAGGTCTCTACAACTGCTTTAAAAATTCTGACTTGCTGATTAGACATTTACTGTCTGCTCAAGGACTGTGGGTACTTATGATCCAGGTCATTCATCCCATGAAGTGATGACATTTGACATTCCGTGGATTAAACAGCAGGTAATGGAGGAAGTAAACAAAGTCGTCAGCTATCTCCTAAGCTATTGCTACCACTACCACTGTCACTACCATGGTCACTATCACTGTCACTACACTATCATCATTGTCATCTATCCACTGAGGATAGCAAACATTCTCTGAGAGACTTAAAGAATAATGATGCTATTTGCCCAATTACTTGTTGCTTAGTTAACTGCTTGTTTTTGCAGTAAAACTGTTTTTAATGTAGATGTGTGGTCACATAGGATGTGATTTTTTTTTTTTGATCTTTTTTATTTCTTCACTTACTGCCCTGCCACTGTTACGTTCTATTTTCCCATGGACTTTAATCCTCATGTCTGTGAAATATTAAAACCACTTGAGACACAAGGTCAATGTTGCCATGCACGCAGTGAATACTAATGCAGATGCTGTGCTTCATGTTCCAGACTGAGTGATGAGACTTCTAGGAGGAGGAAGGATCAGAAAACCTTTTAAGCGCTGCACGAACATTGACAGCTTTATTATAGTGCAAATCAAATCAAAGCAAGCATGTTCAAGAAAACTTAAGAATTCATTAGGGATTTTTTTATTAATTAGGAAATACCACATAGGGATGTAATTTTAGTTTATAGTCTGTAGTAACTGTATGTCTAAATGCAACTGTACAGTTTCTGTAAATGTGTTGTATACAGAGAGTGAGTTAACTGTTGCATAAAAAGGGACTAGATAGAGCACTTTTGTGAATGGCAAAATCCATAAACAAACTAACATGTGCATAGACTGTGATTTATTTCTTGGCATGTAAAATTGCATGAGTGGAGTTTAGAGTTGCCTGGCAAGGGTCAGCAGTTACTGGTTCCAAGAACTGCTGTCGTACTTGTGTATTGCCACAATATCTGAGCATAACCCATAAATATTTGGTGGGTCTTCATGTTGTCTCACTGAACTAGAAGGATCTGGTGATAAAGGTATAAATTCAGGGTCTGTGCTCTGCAATTGGGAGGGAAAAATAAAGATGGCAAGGGAAGCAGACAGGTAATCAGGCTAAATTAATTGATGGAGTAGAGGTAAAAGTCCACTTAACAAGGGAGAAGAACAGACGAGTAGGAAGGGGAATTTAAAGTGATAAATAAATTTGTTCTGTCTTTCCATATATGTTTCTTACTGGTCATCTGAGTTCCAAGAAAACACAATTCCCAGTGTGGAGACTGGGAAGCTTACAATTACTCAGAGCACAGGAGCGAAATAATTGTGGTGAGTACAATCCTAAACTCGAGCTTACTGATTTAAATTTCTAATCAGACCTGTCTCATGGCACAGAATAAATGATAATTATAAGCACTGCAGGAGCTTGTTGCTGTCACGGCTGAAGTCTGATCATTCTGTATCTGTTATTTAATTAAATTTGCTTATAAATTTGACATTACATGACATTGCAGATAAGATCAGAAGTTGTTCTTCATTTGGTTTCTTTTCACCTTTTAATCCGTCAAAGTTTCTAAGCCCAAACTGCTCCATTATGCTTTCTTCCCTGAAAAGCAGCTAGTAGTTAAATCTGTTATTTTTATTGTAACAGCCTGCTCCTTTCAAACTCATTCATGCATTGAAGCAAAGGGCTGAGTATTCCACAGTGCCTTGAACTTTGACTTGTTTTTATTAAGTGTAACGGGTCTGATAAGCTATTTATGGAGGTAATCATATGGCCGCTGTTGCATGGCATCTGAATACCTGCAACGATACGAAAATCATCACACAGGATTTCCAGCCTTTGGGGATTTTATTTCTGATTTCAGATTTAACAGCTCAGAGGCTATACAGAAAACATGCATGTACAAGCATCTCACAAGTTCTTTCCCTGCTAAGGAGTAATTGGTAGGTGGAAACTTTAGGCAAAAGAACAGTTCAGAGAACCGAATGAGTCTCAGCTCTGCCACGAAACTGAATTTAAGATGAAGGAAAATATGAGATGAAACGGACAAACTCCCAAGGTTTTTTTTTTTTTTTTTTTTTTTTTGGGGGGGGGGGCGTGGGTTGGGGGAGTGTCCCAACGGTTTTTTGCCATTACCTTCAATGTAGCCTGATTTTTACTTAGAGAATTGAAGGAATTGAGCAGTGGAAGTGACCATGTCTATGGGAGTTTTGTGCTTCTATGCAGCTGTGATTATTTGATGCTACCGTTTCTTAGCTTCTTGAGTAGAAACCTTAACATCCCGGATTTCCCTTTTGTTAAAAGTCTTGAATTATGTCCTTAGTGATAGTGCTGAACTAACATTTGTTCTTCAAAAGAATTCATACACTTTTTGCATATTATCTTTTATTTCCCTAGATTGACTTGGAGTTGTTTTATTCTTCTTATAGTTTTAGTGTTGTTATCTCTAACACAAATTGCAGATGATCAATTTATGATGTTTATATGGTGCAATAAAACTCATTTTTTCTCTTTTATCAGAAAAATATATCCTGGCACATCAGCTAATTGAAAATTAGTTTTACATATAGGTTATCTGTTGTAAAAACTATTTCCTAATATTATGTCCAGGTCTGCAATTCCTTATTCTGCACTTGGTGCTGTTTGCTATCAAAGGCAGTTTAATGAGAAGAAAGCTGATAAGAATTTATGATGGTCTGTGAGAAATACAGTGGGTTCACAGTGTTTTAGCATATTTTATGGATTTCATACAATACATTCTGCTCTTAACTACAAAGGCTCCTTTAAGCAAAAATGACCTTTAGTCTTCGCATTCATTGATACATGACAATGCAGTGGCTCTGAAGGGCTTTACACGCCTCTGCTACTGCTCTGCATGTTCGTGTTCATATTTTAATTGGCACTGGACTGCCCTGAGATATCAACTTCAGTTGACTAAAACCAACTTTTATATCAGATGTTAGTACAAAAAATCTGCATTATTTTAATTAATGTGGTATTTGCATATATAGTCTTCCTAAAACAAATCCTTTGCTATATCTTGCATTTGGTTCTAAAGAAAAATATTATATTGTAGCACTTTAACCTTCTTTGATGAAGATTAGTTGCATAGTTGTAGTAACATATTGTCCTCTTTATGGGCGAAAAGGTCCTTCTTTAAAAAGGCAAATAGAAGAATTAAACAGAGAGATTTAAAAATATTTATCCAAAAACTGAAATCAAAAGTGATGAGATTTTGGATGGGAGACCTATAATTTTCAGGAATAATAACACTAAAAGACAAAACTAGGTACAACTTAACTTCAACTACGTCTCTGTTTAACTTCACTTTCATCTTGATCATATCTTCTGTGTTCTTACTGAATTAGCAATGTGACTTCACTAAAATCTGCCCTGGTCAAGTCTAGAAACCTTATTTTTCTATTTCTAATGCCAGTAAGACAGTCATCCTTTTCTGCTTCACTTACCATAGAGACAGTTTTTTCAGACCCAATCTTTTTTTTTTCAGCATTATAGTTCATCACCTTTCATGTAAATTTTGTTCTTTCTGGTTTATGTTATTGGAGACTGAAGTGATAGTCCTCAGTCACTGGAGAAATTTTTATTGTGGGGTGCCTGTAATGTAGCCAGAGCAATATTCACATATTCACATGATTGTAGGGAGATGAATGTTGTTATTCTGCTGAACTGTCGGTTGTTAATAATTCAAGATAGCAACAGCTGAAAAATAACTATATAGCAGTTACACCAATCAGATGCTCTTAATAAATCAAAATGGAAGGAATTTCACTATTGAGGCAAAATGAGGGCTAACTTTGCATGAAACTAGCCCCATAGTAGATCCAAGTTAACCAGAGCATTTTCTTTTTACTGTCCAGATATACAGTCTGAACAGAGTGTGTGGGACCATGCCATTGGTATGGCACTTGCAGACAAACAACCACTGCGCAGGAACAGGTAATTCTGTAGCATAATAGCAATGGTTTCCCTGTGTCCTGAGACACAGAGCACGGTACATCACGGCGGGTTTCCAAAGTATCAGAATAACTTACAGCATGTCAGAGCAAGCTGTATAAGAGCTCAGGGCAGGTACAGCCTCATTTTACAATGAGGGTGGTGAAGCACTGGAACAGGTTGCCCAGAGAGGTGGTGGAAGCCCCATCCCTGGAGGCATTCAAGGTCAGGCTGGATGGGGCTCTGAGCAACCTTATCTAGTTGGAGATGTCCCTGCTCACCGCAGGGGGGTTGGACTAGATGACCTCTAAAGGTCCCTTCCAGCCCAAATGATTCTATGATTCCATGATTCCCACTGCGTTTGACATCATGTGTGTGTGAAGTCATGCGGTGGGGACAGGCAGTGGGTGAGGAGCAAAGCAATTCCACCTAACGAAGCTGCTCTCCTGCTGAAAGAACGTGATGCTGCAGAGTACTTGGATGTGGTTTTTTGTCTGGGCAAACTTGACAGGAAAGCAATGACTTTTGCACTTAGGAGCTAGTATTCTGAATTGCCTAAGAAACACAACTACCAAGGAAAAAATTTCTAGCTGTTTTATTTTGAGCAAGCATATGCACACATGCTGCCTAGATACTTCATGATTAATTAATATTTTGTGAGTCTGAGACTCCTTAATTAACTAACAATTTGAAATTGCATTCAACAATGCAGGATGCAATTTATATCAGAAATGCCCATAGTAATTATTAAGACTGGAAAAGAAATGACCCAGACATGCTTTAACTAAAAAATTGTCAGCAAAAGAAATTAAACACTCAGTCTTCCTGTGAGATGAGAAAAATGAGTCCCTGATCACTCTCTCACTGTGTGATTTTATGCAAAACTGGTCTGTCATGCTAATTCAAGGATTAACTCCTGCTATTAAACCTCCCTTTCCTTGTCCTTTAACGTTATACCTGTAATATTAGTGAGAACATATGTCAGACTTCTACGTAGAAAAAACTACATCTCAGGTAATGACCCCTGTACACACTTACTGAACCTTCTAGAGGAAGCACCCATAAATGATTAACTATCTAATAACAGTTTTCTCAATACATTAATCGTAATTAAGTTTTGGGTTTTTTTAAACAGGTTTTGTGTTAGGTATGTAGTTAAAGGCTCATCTCCATGGCACAAAGAAGCATAGAAGCATCGTGGCAGATGGGGGAAGCCCTAATAACTGAGTCAGGGGGTTACTGCTTGGAGGTATGGGACACATTATGGGATGTGGAGGAAGAGCATTTTGGGATTGTACAAGACGTGTGATGGGATGTTTAGAAGAGGAACCAAAGATGGGGAAAGGGAAGGATCGAGCTGGTTTCAGAAGGGACAAGTATGAGAAAATAAAAGGACAAGGGGATAAAAGGGGACAGCCATGTGTAAGCAGGGCTGGTCAGTATGCTCGTCTGACTGCCCTCTGCGCCTCGGCAGTGCAGTCTGCCCTGTTTTCTCACTAAACTCCATTTCTGACTATTGACCTAAGTGAGGGGACTCTTTGTTCTGCATGTACATGTGTGTGTGTAGGTTTAAGTGCCAACAACTGAGGTGGGAATAATGGATCACAGGAGGACCCCATGTGTCTTTGTGTCCACAGTAGGAGGGATGGGGCTCAGTGCCCATCGTCTGGGTGCATATGTCAGGGTGTGATCACTGGCGACTATCAAGCAGGACCAGTGGCAAGCAGGATAAGAGACCTGGGAGCCAGGTATTGAGGTGGCTGTAAGTCTGGCTTGGATACTGGAGAGGTCAATGTCACATGGTGGCTACTAGAGGGACCAGGAGGTCCAAACCAGCTACTAGTGAGACCATGGTCGACAGCCGACTGAACATAAGCCAGCAGTGTGCCCAGGCGGCCAAGAAAACCAACAGCATCCTGGCCTGTATCAGCAATAGTGTGGCCAGCAGGACTAGGGAAGTGATCATCCCTTTGTACTCAGCACTGGTGAGGCCGCACCTCGAGTGCTGTGTTCAGTTTTGGACCCCTCATGACAAGAAGGACATTGAGGTGCTGGAGCATGTCCAGAGAAGGGCAACGAAGATGGTGAAGGGTCTGGAGCACAAGTCTGATGGGGAGCGGCTGATGGAGCTGGGGGTGTTTAGCCTGGTAAAGAGGAGACTGAGGGGAGACCTGATCGCCCTCTGCAACGACCTGAAAGGAGGTTGTAGCGAGGTAGGGGTTGGTCTCTTCTCCCCAGTAACTAGCGATAGGACAAGAGGAAGCGGTCTCAAGTTGCGCCAGGGGAGGTTCAGGCTGGATATTAGGAAGAATTTCTTCACTGTAAGAGTTGTCTGGCATTGGAACGGGCTCCCCAGGGAGGTGGTGGACTCACCATCCCTGGAGGTGTTCAAAAAACATTTAGATGTGGTGCTTCGAGGCATGGTTTAGTGGGTTTAGCGGGCATGGTGGTGTTGGGTAGAAGGTTGAACTTGATGATCTTTGAGGTCTCTTCCAACCATAATGAGTCTATGATTCTATGGGGTCTGGGGCAGACTAAGACCAGTTTGTATGTCTGTGTCTCTGTGTGAGGCAACTGGAGCAGAGAGGATCCAAGGGCCAGCTACTGGGGCCATGGTGTACATGTTTGTATGTATTGTCCACTAATGGACCTTCATCCTGATCAACTGGGGGGATAGAACAGGATGAGGCCATTGGTACCATCTGTGTGTGCATGAGCGTTTCTGTCTGGGGTAATATATATGTGTGTGTGTGTGTGTGTTTAATCTACTAGCATGAGAGAGCAGTTTCTGGTATCTTCTGGCTACTGTAAGGTGACCTTTCCTATACATCAGGTACATGGAGTACTGGGGGTGAGAGGGAACAGGGCTGAGGCAAATATGTGGATAAATAAAAGCAAGAGGCCTTGTTTATTCTGGGCCACAGTTAGACCATCTCAGGGTTCCTGTAAAAAAAAGTTACTTTTTCTGTGTATTTCCTCCTGTTTATCTGTAAATATTGTTATATATGTTCAGCTTGAATATATTCAGTTTGAATAACATTCTGTTGTTTGATGTTTTGATCCTTCTAAGGATGGACTGTAGTTAGTGGCAAGAGAGAGCTTTCTTACTGGGCAGTCCGTATCTACCATGAGCTGAGCTGCAGTTTCGAACACACAAGGGATGCAGCTCCTCAACTTCAGCAGAAAGACAGGCAAAACGCACAGCTCATGGTGGCTGCGCTGCTGCAATACAGTTCTTGATGTATCTCTGCTTCCCTCCAGCAGACAACGTGGGAGTTGTCCTCAAAAGAAAGTGTGATCTAATGGTCTGCTGCTGCCTGAATACAGGTGATGCCCTGATATGATTACAGTTAATGGAAATAAAACACAGCGCTTAAGCTTTTTTTTCTTTTTTAAGAACAAACCACCCTGCTTACAAAATGGGTTTATGTAAGATTCGGTGAGGAGCTTCATTTCAGAAATGCTGGATTAGTTTTGGTGACTAACTTGTAGAAACTAATGTGATATTTCCCAAGAAATCTGGAAGTTTCAAAAGTTTCTTTTGATGCAGAGTTCAAATCGCTCTACTGGAACTCTGTGTGCAGTTTCATCAGTTTTATTTTTACTGGATGCACAATAGAAAAGACCTTTCTTTAAACAATTTTTTACGGTTACTATAATCCTACATTATCATCATCATTGTTAATACCAAACAATTTCATGTTCCCTTAGATCCTTCCCTTTTCCTATGAAAGATCTAAGCCAACAGCAGCAGATTTTTTACTGTATTGTGAATAAGCAGTTTACGAATATAAAAATTAGTCATGATATGGCTTTCAGCTTGAATCTTCCAGCCCAGAGAAATGAGAACATTGATGGGCATGAATAATCAATCAGTGGTATATGTCTTTGTCAGCTCAATATTTTTTCAGCAATCTCGTAATGGAAATGAGAAAAAATTCTGTGTGCATGTTTGTATTTACGCACTAATGGCTGACAGTTTTAATTATTATTTAATATTTCTATTAAGGCACCAGACATTTAATCATCTGATTGCCCACACTCTTCCTCAGCATTCCATCAAGTTTATGAATAACCTGTAATGACAGATGGCAAAGGGCATTTCCTGACAGTTGTTGACTGACTGGAGTTCCTGAGAGATAGAGGCAAATAGCTACGTAACCGTCTGTAGGACAATGACAATACTGACTTCTCAAAATAAAATCTTTGGCTAACAACTTATTAACTTTTCCTTTTTTCCTAATCATATTTTTCTTAGGTTTGTTCTTTCAGAACCTCTTGGAGTTTTATGGAATGAAAGCTGTCTACTTTCAGGCTACTTAGTCAAATATGCTGCTACTTACATTTTTCAATAATAGGGAATAATGGAACCCATTGTAAACTGTGAACCAACAACACTTTGCCAACATGTTGGCAAAGTACTTTTTTGTGAAGAATTTCAGAGTGTTACATGGAACACATTCCTTTTCTAAAAAAAAACATTAAAAAAGAACAAGAGCTGGACCAGACACCTGACTGCGTATTTGTTGCCAATATGTGCTTTTCCCTTCTGGCTTTTTCAAAGATTAGAACATAAAACATTTTAATGGAACCAAACATCAGTAGCTTGTCTAGCAGATTACTATGAAAGACATCCTTTTAAGGAAGATAAAATTCGTCTTTCTTCTTTATTAATACTCTTTGAAGGATGCTTTTTGACTTCCCTTATTAGGTTCTAGACTAGCCCTGCAGAACACTAGAAATTCAGTCTCAGTTAAGTCTGCAGAGCTGACACAGATTAGCATTTGTTGTTACATCTTAAATGAAACTCAGAAGACAAAATAAATCCTGCAGAAGGCAAGGTCATGAACAGCCTTGTCAGTCTACTTTAAAAGAATTGGGAGTTTCTGCCTTTTAGGGCAAAAGCTCAGCTCTCCTAAGGTGGAAAATTTTAATACATAACAGTAAGTGATGTTTATTTGAAAATCATAGGGGTCCAGACTACATGGCTTTTTCCCTTTTTTGTTTTTACTAAGAGTTGCCGTGTTAAATGGTAATTGTTGCTGACCTCTGTATAATGTTTAGACTGCCTTGAAGTTCCCAGCAGGAAAGGGTCTGCTGGCTGAGCTGACTGTAAGGTTGACAATTAAGGCCAATTCTGAGGGCATTTTCTGTGCTGTTGGTACCTGTAAACTAAGAAAAAAATGATAAAAGAATTTCACACTGACTTAGTGAAATTTGACTAAAGCATTAATACAGGAATCATAAAAGTATTTAGTTTATATGAAAAAGAGTGCAGAAGAGAACTGCCAGTTTCATAAAGACAGCAGTGATTTTTTATCAGGTAACAGTCTGATTTGCAGTCTTGTCAATTCCAATGCAGTATGTTTAGGGTTTTGTTCACAAGTTTCTGTAACTCTACAATGCATTATTATTAATTTTGTTCTATATCATATCATTTAAGTATATAATCCTGTTCCTTGACCTCTTTGTTTCTCTCTTGAAACTGATGTGTTTTCTCAACAGCAGGGCTAAATACGTACCTAAGAAGTTTTGGAAGCAGATCCAATGGCATCTTCCTGGTGTGATACAGGGGATGCCCACACCCTGACAGAGGAGGAAAGATGAGCACTCTCACCGCTGGCTAGGTAACTACTTTGCTCATAGGTGCATGAGTTATGAGTTACGAGTTATGAATTACAGAACTTGTGAATTAGAAAGCTCGTGAATTAAGTTCTAAATTCATATGCAAAAGGGATTAAGCCCCTGTTTATTGTGTTTGTTCTCTTTCCTAGTGAGCTCAAAAAATAAAGTTTGATCTACAGAGTATTTTGTCCTGCAAATTTGAGGGATCCAGACAGACCATGACCTATGTGCCTTAAATCTTTCCTGTGAAGAGAAAACACTTCATTTTACTGTACAACAGAGAATCTGTTGGGGAACAATCTATATGTCACATCCATGGAGCAATCAAGTTAATGCAGTCTGATCACTGTCACTGTAGTTAATGTGAAAGCAATTCAGCGTGCAGTACCAGGCTGCACTCATGATAGAAGAACCACTTGAAAAAGCGCAAAGCCAGAGAACATGACACTCTGCTGGCACTGTGTTTTGCAGGTGGAGATTCAGCATGCTTTGAAGGTAAATGGGAGCAGTCAGGCATCAAAGGGATACCCAAGGGACATTTGAGGTGGCTTGGCTAGGAGAGCCTCAGAGGCTGCAAGGAAACCCTAACTTCCGCCATTTTTTCCTGAAAATCAGTGTACACTTGTTATTGCCCATACCTCTGCAAAAACCACTCACAAAGCCTCTTCAAGAAATCTCTTCTCCACTGGATCCTACACGAGTGTCGGAATGCTTTGGCCACAGAAGTTAGGCAAACACTTGCATAGTCATTGCTCTTTAGGGCCATACTTTGGTACTTCATCACCACTCCAAAGAAGGTGAGATACTGCTTTTCTTTGGAGGGGGTACTGATTTTGGTGCAAAAATACGTTTGATTCTGGCTTCTTCATTTTATACCAGTGAGTAAAAATTTTCCTATATCAGTTCCTAAACTAGCTGGCTCATAACTACAAATCGGTTTCTTATGAGTCTGTAGGTATTTGTCCATGTCATTCTTCGGATTCCCAACACAGTGGGACCTTCGTGTGTTACAAATATTCCTTCACATGACTACAATACAGAAAATTCAGTGAAAATCTGTAGGATTCAGGTGGATCTAGCTGCTTTGTTGATTAGCATGTTCTAGTTATTTTTTGTTACATATGCTGAATGCACTATGTAAAGATTTTTATTTAAATATATTTGAACTTATGAATCACACTGGAAAAACATGATTCTTCTTAACATTCCCCAACCATTCCTGAATGCCCTCAGATTAATTTTGTAATATTTTAGGGTCAAGATTATTTTAGAAACATTACTTCATATGCCCTAATGAAATACAGTGCTTGCTTTAGCAAACTGTAAATTTGTCAGCATGTGTTCATTTTAATTTTGTTTGCTTTATTTGGTTAGGAGCATGTTATCCTTCAATCAGTTTTGCAGTAATGTTATTTATCTCGGCACAAAATTCCCACACAAAGAAAAATCACCCTATATAAATCTACAAAACGATGTGTCAGTACAGTCATATATAACAAAAAAAGCTAAAACACTGAAAGTTCATTTCAAAACCACATAGAATGTTTCTGGTTACAAGGATTAACCAGATTCATGTAATTATTTAAGCCAGCAAACATAATCAGAACTTCTTCTCAAATTAATTGCATCCAGATTCATAGAAGCACTTAGAAAATAATTTTTTTTATTTTTGGATTAAAAGTGAACATTTTTCAGCTGAACCTATCCTAGAATAATAGGATAGCATTGAAAGTCGCAGTTCTCAGGGGTCATCTTTTCTAAATCTTTCATAAACCCCAAACGTTTATAAACACAAAAATCTGCAGATACAAATTAAGCCATATATTTTAACAGCTGGAAAATACTACATTTTTCAGCATTCCAGTTTTCTGTGTTCTTATGACTGCTCAATGTTAACTACAAGTAGCTTCAATAGGAGCTTTGCATGTAAATCTCCTGTGCATAAAGGGAAAAACAGATGAGTTTCCTGCAAGTACTTAATTATTTGTTAGATCACTTGAGATTCCATTTCCTTAGTATGACACTTGTTACTGATTCACCAAGCCAGACTTATTCATATTAATGTGTTTGAAAAAATCATATTTTTTTTTAGTATAAGCATTTCAGATTAACAAATAAAGCATTAGTCATCATTTACATCTTTAGAGAAAGCCATGTATGGTCAAATCAAGTAAGGATGAATTAGTTCTGAGCAGTCTTTTATTTTCCTTTTCAGATTTCTGACAGTCTGGCAGTTCCGATAAAATATCCTTACATTTCTGAAAGTATACTTTGTTCTTTTAATTGTGAAATAATGTTATGATTAATGAGAAACAAGTTGAATGATATAATCTGTATACACTGGGGACTCCAGAAAACTTATAAACAGACTGATTTCAAGATACTGAATTTTGCTTTTAAGAAGTCCACTTTGGTGGATCATCACTTTGGCGAGAGGGTAGCAATGTCTAATTATTTCACCTAAGTATTTGCTTTATTAATGTCTTCTTGAATTTCCCGTAGCTAGAAGCATCTCTCCATGACCAGAGCCATACTACAGAAATTGTTGAAAGAAGTTAATGAACTGATTTACTATTGGCTTTACTCAGCATTACCACAGAATGGTTTTCACCAAAAATTAACCTTACTTCACCTCTCAATTGCAGGGTTTCATTGCTGTGATGACTGCCCTCCGGTCAAAGGTCTGTACCTCAGGAACCAAGGCTAGTGCTACCAAGGCCAGGCAGCACAGCCCAGCCGAGGAGAGCCGTTAGCCCTCAGCACCCCACAAGAGTCCCCCGCAACGGCCCCCGATGGCCACTGCTCGTGACCAGGGACCCTGCCCCATCCCAGCCAACGGCTCCCAGTTGGAGGTAATGGCTAGGTCACTGGCCATGGAGTTGGTGAGCAGAGCTGGGGGGCTCTGGCTGCTTTTTTGGGGCCAAAAGAAAGCTGTCACGGTTGATCCCTAAGGGCAGAAATATTAAAGCTGTTGTCTGCAGTGGAAAAGCAGGTCTTCTCTTTAACCATGGCATGGTCTATGTTAACTTTCCACCTTCCCTGCATTTAGAGGGCTCCAACATGACGAGGAGGACGGAAAGAAGTTGACTGTGCCCGTTCAAGCTTCTGAACTCTTCAGGATAGTAAGAAAGCAAACCCAATCCTGGAGAGTCTAAGGTTGTATGATACTACAGGCAATAAAATAAATTACCAGTTGAAGGGTACTAAACCTGTATAACTTCTGGTTCACGGAGTGTCTTTGGGTTAGTTGTTGGCAGCATTGCTGAATAGCCTAGTGTTTGTGGGCTGTCTTTGAGCTTTATTTCTTGAAAAATATATCATACATCGGCTATAAGAAGCCATTAAATAGTTTCTTATGACTGCTGAGGGAGAAGATAACGCTGATATGTTGGATACCCTGTCCCACTTTATTACAGAACCAAACGTGCATGTTTTCATTTACAATTATGCTTAGATTTTGACATGCATATAGTAAGGTATCTGCAATACAGGTAGAGACTCTAATAAATCATGTGTTTTTAATGCAGATATGCATTTTAATAGTTTCTCAACATTTTTTGCTGACAGTTTAAAAGATCAAGTATTTCAGTTGATTGTCAGCTGGATTTCAAGTCCTTGTAGTATTTGCTCAGTTGAATCCTTAATAAATTGTTGATTATTTTTATACTTTGACTAATAAATTTTGATCCTTGTGCCAAAACAAAAGGCAGGTTTTGATTTTCTGTTCAAGAAAAATGAATAGCATCTTCAGTCTTCTTCAATTTTCCTTCCTTTTTATCTCTCCCATGTTGCTGTGCTCTAAAGTAAATGAAATGAGTGGGTCATAGTTATCCCCTCTGCTTTCCGCAATGATGTTACACCTCAAGCTTTTATAGGAGGAGCTTGGGGGTGTAGCTGGAAGGGGGTCTATCTGCATCTGTAACAGTAGATTCTTAGAAGAGATGTGAGATACTGCTCTTAGAGCTACTAATTACTTCTGCAGGGCTATTGCTAGTATAGCTGCTTCTGTATCAAAAAATGTTTTATCTGTATAGCTTTATTAGTATGTATGCCACCTGGAGGCATAATTGCAGTCTTTTTGGATCTAGCTGTTATATATAAAGAGTTTATTACTACTCAGTTGGAGTTTACCACTTCCACAGTTGAGCTAACTTTGCCTATGAACTGCCCTGATCAATTCTGGTGCACAGTTAGTTGTTGCATTGGTTTGAACTGTCTGTTGTGCACTAAATAGATTGAGGAACATGCAGGTGATGTCTGAAAGTGTAGTGATTGTGGGAATATTAGCTATTACTTGAGTGGCAAGAAGTGGTGAGGAAAGAGCAGCGGTTTGCATTCTTGGGATGTGAAAGGATGTCCTGGATCTAGTAGTAATGGTTTGAAGGGATTACTGCCACCATTTGCTTGTAGCTGCCTCAACAACTAATTCTCACAGCACTTCCCTACTAAAACTGTTTTAGAAACTTAGTTTATAAAGTAGTACCACAAGAAGGGGGAAAGTGCCACTTCTCAACACAGGGTGCTTTTATGTTGTCAAAAAAGTAGTGTTACCAGGTGTTCAGAAATAGACTAAACTTTCACATTAATATTAGATTAGGATTCAGCAAACCTCTTCAGTACATGATGAAATTTAAGGTATGTTCATGCTTTACCATCTTGCACTTCATCTTTAATCCAATGAGCATAGTGACCTGCTGCCACTGTGGATACAGCTGGATCTAAAGAAGATTGTGTGGTTTCAGAAGAGATCCCAACCACTGGGATAAGTCCTTCCTTCCATTTCCTCAGTTCAGGTGACCTGAGCCCTGATGCACAGGGCTGATTGTGGATCCTAGAGAAACAGGAAGAAAACTGAGTTCAAGGGATCAACTAAGTTTGCAGCCTCATAAAATTATGCTCTGCTGTCAAGTTTCCTTAACTCCCATGGGAATGAGCAAACCTGCCTCATTGACTTGTTACACTGAATTTCAAATCCCAGACAAAAGACACTGCAGCCAATGATTAAGCTTCTTGCAAGTTAAATGTGAAGCAAGGCAAGCTCTTTACCTCTTTCTATTTTATCTACGTCATACACTTTCTTTTATGTAATATACAATAGCAACTAACACTTCAAGCAGCATTTATTCTTCTATGTAGTCTGTTTAAATCACTGAAAACGCAATATGCAATGTAATTTCAGTGGTGCTTCTTGAATTTAAGTATTTGGCCTAAATAGTTCATAAGATTTATAATAGAATGCAAATGAAGCATCTTTTTCTATATTGCAGCACTTGGGTCATCAGTCACTTTTTTAGTGGGAAGTGTGAGTATTTAATTCTGTGAGATATGAGCTGTAAGCTAGTAACATATAAAGTGAAGATAATGAAGGAACTGCATATCCTGTCAGTCTGCTTTCTGCTATTAGGTATCTGTCTCTTGTCCATCACGAAGGCCAAATCAGTGGAAGGAGGGAGCTGTGTTTCCTTGGCCCTTTTAAGCAGATGTCATCAGAGAGCAGCATTTACAAGTGGTGAATACAGAACAGGCTGGTTTTATGCAGTGAGCGAGCATGTTGAGCCAGACTCTACCGTAGTTTTGCAGTTGTTGATCTGCAGTAATCTATTTTTATCTATTTTTTATTTCATGTCCATTTGCAGTTCATAATTAACTGTTGCAAAACGGCTTTTGGAGATAGAGATATCAGTTAGAGTTTATAATGCTTAACAGTTTTATTACGTGATGTATTACCATGTCTGGGCTTTGATGATGCTGTGATTCTGAAGCATGTGAGGAAATGGAGAAGAGGAACCTAACTGGGAAACTAAGCTAATATGATATCTGAGTGAGACTTGCAAGTCGGGAATGAAGATCTCTGCTCTGTCTTGGTTATCAATGCTTTTTTACTCTGTATTAATATCTTCTGGAGTAAAAAGTGCAGTGGTCATGTTGAACTGGATTTTTTAGATTACTATTTTTAGCTGGATTTAGGATCTTAAAAAATCCTCAAAATACATTTTCAGACTCTTATACTTTCCATATATGGTATATACAGTATATAACTCTTAAAACATTCAGAAATTTGGGTTTTTTCCTTGTATAACTCCTTGTAAAAATGTGTGTTCTTCTTTTATCTAAATTGTGATTAATGCAGTAAATGTGTTTGCCTTTATAGTTCTACATTATTCATTTTTCAAAGCAAATAAATGTTTAATTTGCCACTGTGTACAATTAACCATTTTTAATTTGTCAACTGTGTGAACTTTCAGTTCCAACACTGCAGAAGCAAATATCCAAACACCACCTGATTTCTAATAAGGCATGCAGATCTGCTCAAGTACGAAGTTCACTCTGAGGGCATAGCGAGGAGATAGTCATTGCTGCAGATTTAATTCAATAGTTATTTTCTTACTGTTAGGATGAAGAATGCCTACACCAGATGGATGAGCGAAACAAAATGCTGAAAGAAAAATTAGTATCTTGTCTCCAGTTTGAACCAGAGAGGACAGAGGTAACTGCTTATGGTAAAAGGCAGGTATATTGCACGTGAACCAGCTGACAGCAGTGAAAAAGACAACAGTGAACTGGTGAGAATGTGTATGATTTTAAACTAGACTATGTGTTAATATTTTAATTGCAGTTAATATCGTCCTAGCTATAGTTCCATTATATTAAAAGTCTGACTTAGAGTTTACTGTTACAATTATTTCTTGTTTTAAACTAGACTTAAATACAAAAGCATATATGTACCTGAATGTTTTCTAACCTGGATGCCCCAAAGCTCCAAATTAAATCTTTAAAAATTCTAGTCACATGCTAATCCCAGAGTCAGGGTTAGCTCGTGCACTCATAAATTAAAGCCAGCGCTGTTGCATGTGCCCTTCTGGACTGAACTCAGCCTGGGCAGCTGTGACTGCTGAAAGTGTAGCGTTGCTGAGCTGTCAGAGGTGTCTTAAGAGTGGTCCAAAACCAAAACATAAACATAATTCTGAGACTGAAGAGACAAGAATGCTTTCTTACAGGCAAACCTCCACTCCTGAATTTTGTAGATTGGTTTAAAACCACACTTGAGGTATTTTAGCATAAATTCATTTTTTTAAAAAATGAAGTTTGTCTATCAGTTTCTTCTCAATGGATTTTGAACTAATTGATCTTTTCCATCTAAACTTATATGAGAGATACAAACATCTGGAGGATGTGAACTTTTTCTCAGTTTGTGAAAAACGAGGTTTTGTGTAGTGGAACGCCAGTTTTCATAAGTCCTGAGCCAGGCAGAATGATTTCCATCCCAGATATCAGAAGGTATATGACGAGTAAGGATCTGCATTCTGGCTTGTATCACCAGCCACAATACGTGCTGCTAATCATCTAGTTTAATTAGTAGGTGATGTGAGAGAAAGCTGAGAGGAGGAATCCAAGCATGGTAAATGAAGCTGGAAGTATTTCTGGGAACTGATTAGGGAGTATTAAAACACAGATTAGGAAACTGCCAGTCTTCATTAGTTTCGATGCTCGCAGTACAACTTATTTTGTATTTGTGTATTTTGCCAAGATAAAATTTTTGCCTTTGTACACTTGTCTTTGGAAAAACACGTAAGTGCTGCTACTAGTGTATCAGGGGTTGCTAACACAGATTTCTGTCTCATCCTTCTGGATTTGATTTTGCCAGCAATTTATCATTCTTCAGGCAATAGAGGAATTTTATTTGGGGTTGCCATTTGCAACCTGAGGTTTCACATTTTTGGTCTCACGCCTCTTTTCAGAAGACAAAACTCCTCTTAGCATAGAACTGTGTGCACTGGCTGTACCATCCAGTTCAGTACAGTCTAGTTCTCCACTCCTTTTTTAGATTTTTCTGACAAGTTTCTTTAAGAAATCGTCTCTGCTCTGTGAGATTGTGAAGAAAGGATTCTGTAACAGTTAGCTCCTAGTCCCAAAAATAGAGGATGTCCCTATATCTTTGAATTAAGGAAGATCAAGTCTCCATTTATAGACTTGAGTACAAGATAACTGCTAACCACATAATCCTTCTTTCCAGCCAGGGAGCTGGTTTGCACCTCTTATCATTTGAAATAAATTTTCATATTTGATTGCATGTTATCACACTGAAAATGTAATTCATTGTGATCTAGGGCTATTACTGATCTACTGGTCTAGGTAAGATGACAGTAGACCAGCACAGTGCAGCACTATGTCCTAGCCGGAGAAAAGATTAGTTTAAAAAAAAGAAAAAAAGTGTTTCTTCCTAACAGTTAGCAGAGGACAGCTGCATAATCTTGACCCGCAGAAGGTTAAACATGCAAATGACAAACTTTATTCTAGTACAAAGAGTGCAATTTACATCAGAGTTTGGCCAAGAATTCCAGATGTGAGTGGACATTTGGTGTCTCTTGACGTGACAGTCTCATGAGGGAGATCAGGACTCACTTGTCTCTTCTGGACCATGTTGTCTCCTGCATCTATGTACTGCTGTGTGGCAGGTGTGTCTCCAATAGGTGTAAGGGAGCGACTGTGGACTCTGCCAGATAATCAGTAAATTTATTGATATCTAGATAATCATTGTGTATGGTTATCTAGATAGTAGATAATCACAGTTATCAAGTCATCAAGTCCTCTCTCACTTTCTCCCATCTCCTAGAAAGTGGCTGCTCTTGCTGTTCTTTCAGATTACTCCCTGAACTAACACGTGGAACATTTGTGGACAGCTTCGGGGTTCAAGATCTCTAGAAAAGCCAAACTGAGAGTGCTAAGGTAGCTGTTATATCTAGGCAAGATTGCTGTTATATCAGGCAAGGCTTCTCTTTTTGTCAAAGACCTGAAATCAATCTTCAAAAGAACAGGCTGCTGTTAAAGTGCTACCCACAGCTAAGTGTGCATGTACCAGAAGAAAGAAGTTATGGTGAACAAGTACCAGGAGAAGAAAGAAGTTATGGAGTGGAGTGACTTCTTTCAGATGTATTTTTGGTATGAACAGTGCTCACCCTGTCCTTTCTTTTAGTAGTTTGTATTATGGAATTCTGTCCTGGAAGAAAAACCTCAAGACTTGTGCATTGATCTTTCATGCTCTTGTGGAAAGTGCGTATACAGTGTGTGGCTGCTGCTAAAGACAAAAGTTCTGGCACATGAGTTTTAGACAATTTCAGCTGCTCTAAGTGATTCTTCTTTGATGATATTGCCACTTTGATATAAGTGGCATATATATATATATATGATAAAATTCTAGATTATGAATTAGCTTTTTCAGTCTGAATTACGTAGCCTGAATTTTTTACAGCACATCCACAACAGCGTTAGACCAACAATTAGTTGAAGCATATTTATCTTAATTCATTTTCCCACTACTGTTCCTGTGGTTTATTTTTGGTTGTTACTGAAGATGTAATCGGTTAAATCAGAGCAAACTGTGCATGAAATCATTACTTCCTTCATGGTTTTTATTTGTTCTTTGACTTGTCCTGACAAGTGAATTTAGTTGGAATGTCACAAAAAAATATCTAAACTGTGTATGCTTTAGTACATGCAGAGGCTGTCACCTACAAGATGTGTAAGAAGCTGGTGCAGCTGGCTCTCCTGTGTCCCTTTTTTTTGTATTTTAATTGTTGATAGTTATTTTTCTTATGTTTTCATACAGGCAGCCCAATGTAATGCATATACTTTTCAGAGCTCTCTGGCTTAACCTTGAATTACATTTTCACGCATATTGAACTTATTTAAGAGATTTTCAGATTTGTTTACAAATCTAAGAATGAACTTGGAAAAAACCCAATATAATACAAATCCTGTATTACAGGATTCTTATTTTTACTATTTCTCTAGAAAATAATTTAATTTACAAAATACAACTTACTATCTTCTTCCTGCTTTCATAGTAGATACCATGCTGTTGGAATTACTAAGAATGAGAACAAATTATGGCATTGATTTTTTTGAAGTATTGTTTTCTTGGTTGTGTTTCCCAGAACTTAAACTTATTTTAATCTTGAAGCTCTCTTACCTCTGAGGCAAAATAAAACAATGATCAGATTTTATGTAGTACTGCTTCTGATGCCTATAGTGTCAGAGCACAAGAGGTAGGGCTGTAATTTTATATTGATTTCTTTCCCCACCTTCACTGTATATTTTATTCATCATGACTAAAGCTCTAATTCTGTGCCATAGGACAGCTATATCTTAATCATAAATGCAAACCATTATACAAATCATATTTTAGTTGATTATTCTATTTTGCCTGTATGACTGAATCTTCAGTGTTTTTCCTAAAAGAGTGTATTGTTCAATTTTAGACTCTCAAGAATACATAAGGAGGGAAGAGAAGAATCTGTTTGTCAGCCTACTAGCACTCAGAGCATGAGACAATGAAGTTAAAAAAAAAGCATCACAAAACCAGCATCTTTAATGTCAAAGAATGAGAACTTGAAAAAGACACTTCCCACAACTTCTGCTTGCAAAGGAATTCAGCATGTTTTTGGCACACCACCTTCATCTTCTGTACATGGTAAAGTACCTAAAATGACAGAAAGTGAGCTAATAAAACATATGACTTTCTTTCCTCATCATTGTAACAATTATTTTCAAAACAGTTGTAAATATGCAATGTCCTCCAGTGCATTTCTAACAAAGTGTACTGTAAGTCACAAACATTCCAGTTTTTACTTCAAGCGTGGTCTGATTGATAGTTCATTTTCTGTTTTCCTGCTAAAGCAGACTTACTGGGCTTCTAATATTTGGTGAGATATAGTATTGCAGTGGGCAGCTGTAGCATGAACATGGACTCTGTTCTCTCTAAAGCCTTTAGAAGCTAATGCTCTTCTTTCTCTGGGCATTACAGGGGATGTAAACAACAATTTCTTTGTGAGTGGTGAATACATAAAAAGACTCCTGCAAAACTTCCCATCTTTTAAAAAACAAAAAGGAAAAAGGGGAATAGTGGAGATGTAACACTGACTTTAACTCAGTATACCAACTGCAAAGTGCCTAAGAGTATGCGTTTATTCTGGTTTTAAAAAGTTACAGTTATCCATATGTCTTTTCCATGTAGATTTACCTATTCAAAGTTTCTTTAAGTGAGAAAACTGGGTAATGGATCTTGAATATGCTTTTTCCAGTAGATGTTAATCAAAACTAAATATATGATTGTCTTTCCTATTGTCCTCCAATCAGCTTCAGTTTTTTTGAAGTGTGAAGTGAGGTCATCTCTCTAAAATATAAAACTATTATTCATGGAAATTGTATGTATGGGGAAATGAAACTACTCACAAAGACTTGGTGGCCTTGTGATCACAATTCTTGCTCTTTGAAAGTCATTGCAAGTTTCAAACTGATTTCAATGGGTCAAAATTCAAGCAAGTCTGCAAGCTGGAGTTCATTTACATCAGCAATTAGTAATTTTTGGACCAGACTTTGAATGAAACTTGCAGAATACATTTTTGAATGAATTGTGTCCTGTAAGTCTTCAGCACATTAAAAATGAATACAGAGAAACTGTGCCTTGTTAAACCCATTGTAGTGGGTCTAGCTGGGATGGACTTAACTTTCTTCCAAGTAGTCCATATGGTGCTGTGCTTCACATTTGTGGCTAGAACAGTGTTGATAGGGCACCAATGTTTTGGCTATTGCTGAGCAGTGCTGTTTTCCTGGGGTCCAGGCTACCTCTCTTTCAGAATGGATGTAAAGGTTTTCCAGTAATAAACAGCAAAAGTCAAAGTGAATGTTGTCCTTTTTACCTCATGGGGTACTCAGGAAACAAGTATGACATTTCTTATCCAACCATACTGAAGAAACTGATATCAATTGATGATCTGAATACAAGTTTTAATGTACTGTCAAGAAAAAAACCCACCATCTTGTGTGTATGTCTCTCTAGATACAGATATTAAAACCATCAGAATGCATTTGGGGAAGTAGATGTTGCAGAAACATAAACTTGTAAGAAAGTTAACTTAAATTAGAAAATAATTGTGCATAATGATCTGCTTTAAATGACTAATATTTTCCTTTTTAATGTGTCAGTTCAGATGATGTTAGAAAGACTGAAAGGCAAATAGCTGTTTTGGAACCAAGTCACCATAGAAAGACTTGTGAGCAACCAAAGGCTGAAAGTTCTTCTAAAAAGCTTTTGAGAACCAAAGTTCATTTTTATGATAGAACAGGTATGTAAGTTGTAGCATCGGGGGAAGATTATGCTGTTAGTTATGCCTATACAACCAGTATTTACTTCAGATTCACATTGATGTAACAGAATATACTCAACTGCTACTGTCTTTCCTCATCCCTTTCCTGCCTTTAGAGTAAGAGTACACGTGTAGGTGAGAGCTGATACAGCTGTAAACAAGACAGTGCTGTCATTGCAAACCTTATTTCAAAGGCTAACAACCTCACCATCTGTATTCACCTTCTGATTTTATTTTTTTTTTAATACCTGATCTCAGAGCAGAATTTCAGATAGCATTTGGATTTTTAATTTAATGTTGTTTATATTTTATAGTTAGCTACAGTAAGTTTTCTTTTAATTAGAAGATTTGTAAAGAGTAGTCAGGTTTTCCTACTTATCTTCCAGGATTAGTGTCAGGAAAAATAGATTTTCATCATTATTTCTCCATTAAAAATACTTGTAGCTGAGTCTGAAAACTGGGAGGGAGTGATATCACAACTGGATTCCAATTTTTTTTTCTTTTTTGCAAACATTTTTTCTATGCACATTTTAATAGGGATTAAAAACCATAGGAAAAATATTTGTAATGCTTTCCTGGACTTCTCAAATTGTTTTCCATGCTGTTGCAGAGCTTTTGTTCAGCTAGAGTGTTCTTCTCTTATACAGGACTAGATTGTTCTGATTCCTAGTGGAGCAGTATTTTTCCATATAAAAAGGAATTTCTTTTCAATATTAGAAAGAGAAGTATTATTGGTATTCTTCTATTTTCACCATTCTTTTCCTTTAGTTGAGATTTTGCTCTTCAGAAGCCCTTTCTCGTTCTTTCAGTCTTTTTAGCATTTGAGAAGGTCTTTGGGCAGTAAATCATGTTTTTTCTACTAAGTACTTTGAATTTTGCTGTGTAAATTACACCAAATCAGTGTAAAATCATTGGAAATTGAAATGACTTTGAAGTCATTCGAACTGTCCTTCAACTGCAGCAAAACAAATGTGGAATATCTGATGGCTTGTTATTTTTTTTGAGGAAGACTTTCTAAAACATTTTTTTCAATGTCTTCCAACTCAGCCTGAATAACATTAGACTAATTCTCCATGCTTGTTAAGGCTTATGCAATGAAACTAAAGAATGAATGGCTGGATGGCTTGTGTAACGAATCGAAAGATTTTATGTTGAAGGGAAAAAACCCAACACTTTTTTTTTTCTTTTCTTGATGTACCAGAACCAATTGATGATGATGTTATAATGCATATTTTGAGGCTTAGAGGCAAACTTGGCTGGCAAACAAAGTTACCATCATGTGGATGGTTAGGTAGAGAGGCTGATGTGGCCAGACTTCAGAAGTTCACACTTATGGTGAATTTTACTTGCCCTTTTCCACATCCTGTGCAATTACACGTTCTAGAAATGATGTTGGTTATAAACCTAAAATACTTATTTCCTGAAAGTTTTTGCCTCGGAAAAAGGGTAGGTCTGTTCTTAGAATCAAGAAAATGTTTAAAGATACTAAACTATTGGAATTCTAATTAGCAGGATTGAATTCTAATTCTTAAAAATAGGAAGTGGAAGCCAAACCACACTTTGCAATGATCAGAGCCATAGTGGAGGTCTGGGAGGAGATGGTACCTAGAAATATTCTGGGAGGAGAACAGTGGTACCTAGAATTACTTATTCCATCTCCGGGCACATAGCAATCACTTAAACTTAGTACTTAGCCAGTGCTCCCCATAGCTGAGCTATTCTAGCACAAAGTCGGATTGTGATCATATCTGTCCCGATCAGACATGCCAAGTATGAGGCCAGGATTTGTTGTGAGTGGTACTGGGCAATCTGCTCTTGAGGTAGCCAAAGGGGATGCCACCTGTGTTCTCTTACTAGTTTGGTGCATTCAATGACAGACAGATGCATATCTGGTTTAATTATAATTTTATTATAGTTTTTATTTATAATATACTTAATTCATGTAATATAATATACAGTATAA
>NW_009621624.1:0-4508 GCF_000690535.1 Cariama cristata
AAAAAAAAAAAACCAAAAAAAAAACAACACAAATTTAAGAGATTTGGTGTTTAGAAGGCAAAGGTATTTGCGGAAAGTTGCCCATGAGAGGCAAACCAGACCAGTCTCTTCTTTCAAAGAACACAAGAATTGCACATTTTTATTGAGCAGTGGGATGATGTTAGTAAGAGGGACAGACTCAATCTAGCATATAATTCAATAGATGATGCGGAGAACAATCAGTGCTGTGCCGTGTGTACTGTTACACAGTGGCACTGAAACATGAGGCATCTAGACACACAACAGAAAGTTTTGAGCTTGAAAATATTAGCAAGGATTCAGGCTTCTCAGATACTCGTGGATGAACAGTAAGCACTCTACTTTCTTTTCTACTACTAGAAATTCAGTTAACCCCGACATTTGTAAAAGACCCACGCTCACTTTTACATTATAATAATGTGGCAAGCATTGGACAAAAACTTTTCAAGTAAATTCCTTCCTAGTGAACTTCAGCAGAAACTGAAATATAAATATATTATCAGAAGCATCCTGACATTCAGAAACCATTATAGTAATAATTTCCTCCATTTCTTTACGCATCCCCAGCTACCTACCACACACATACCTTGCCTTGTGTATTTTTGCTGGAAATAAATGTAGTGTGCAGTGCACTAATAAAACTCAGGATGAAGAGTAAATTCATTTCCAGAACAAGACTAAAATCAGAAACACAACTCAGCATCCTTCAGTTTGCATAGAGCCAGCAGACACAGAGTAGACAAATTCTAAAATCAGGGATTATATCAACTTTTAAGCCTCACACAACCAATGGGATATTATAGCAGAGTACGTTTCGTTACAGTTATGAGTAAGGAGGGCTTGCAGTTTAAAAAATAATTTGGACACTCTAAAAATCTGCATCCTTAGAGTATCTTGAAATTTGCTATGCCTGATATGCATGTCCAGCTGTGTTTGCTGTCTGTATCTGTGGCAAATAAGAGCAAGAGGCAGTAAATTTATGTCAAAAGGGATATACATATAGATATATGCATATTTAAGATATATGTATAGTTATAAAAAATATATATTTGTTACACCTAAGAAGTATGTATAAAGTTATAAATATGTATGTAAAAACTATGTACAATTTCATACGCTTCTAAGAAATTTCCCTAGCAAATCTCAGTTTGTCAACATTTATCTTCACTAACACAAAGCACCTGATCTCCATTTCTGTGAGCACTACTGAAGAAGGCAGGATGGCATGTAGCAAACACTTCTTTGACAAAGAATTAAAGTAGAGGTATATGGTAAGCCCAGGCAAGTTTCTCTGGCTTGTCACTGCTGACAACCAAAAAGATACCTCTGCATCACCACTGAAAAATGTACAGAGCACTAAAAGATAAATACAGTCAACCCAGGTGGAACCCATGTGTTTAATTCCCCATGCTTAACACAAGCTACAGAAAGGAAATTCTTCTTTGGACTGTACTCTGACCCTTGCTGTGTCCAGGGTGGCATGATTCTGTGGAAGTTAGGAGACATTACGAGCTGAACTGATTTCTTACTTACCCAAGATATCAGTGAGTACGTACTACAAAATATTAAGCCTTCATATCAGTTCACATTTGAAAAGACATTAAATGTTGCATCCAGTTCACACAAAAGAAGAGCTTACCAAGCTTATACGCCTTTAGGAAACAATAGAACTGCTGTTACAAAGAAAATCTGATTTTAAATTGCAAAAACCTAATCCAATCATTTCATTTCAGAAGCTTACAAATGGCTAAATTTCCACTATGTTAAAACGCTGTTATGCCATAATGACACCTTGCACTCAATGAAGTGACATGATTAAAAAATTATATAAGCAAGTACTGTATCCAGTCCACATTAGTAAACTGCTCACTATAGATGACAATAGAAATATTTAAGGGTTTATGAAACAATGTTTCAGAGGTTTTAATAAGACTTTCCTGTTGGAGAAAAACTAATTACTTACAACACCATCTTTGCCATCAGGAGGATCTGAAAGAAAAAAATCCTGGAACTGCATTTGCATGAATGGATTCTTTCTATTTAAGATCTTTTCATTTAATTCTTACTAGGCATTCTTAATCTGCCTGCAAGTTGTTTTCACTCTACCTTGTGAAACTAAAACAATGGGCTAAGCATATATTCTTGAAAAAGAAAATACAGTTCACAGCATGTAAATTTTTTTTCTCATTTTGCAGCAAAAAGTCAGCAAAACTATGCAACAATTCTTTGGGTTTCTCTGGGTTAAAAGAGGTGAATAGTGCACAAAATACACTTATCATCTGGTATAAATAAGGAAACTGATTTTCTAAACACATCTCCAGTGGTTGCAGAGGGCTCCATGACACCATCTAAACTGGACAACTTGTCTGCTCATTCCAAGTCCCTCAAGACTGTGGATCTCCCACATCAGACTTTGTGTGTGCACCACTCCTCTCCTCCCTAAACACTGACAATGAAGGGACAAGGACAGAGAGCATACCACAAGTCATTTAAGATATAGTCTTATATTTATTATGCAATCAAATTGTTCAGTCATTTTGAGACTTTATTGTATTTGGAGAAATTATACTAGACACTAATAGGTGTTTCTCTTTGGAGAAATTATACGAGATACTAATAGATGTTTTGGTTAAACAAGATTAAAACAGGCAAATTATTACAGATCCATGGGATAGCTTCAATTTTTAATTTATTGTAGTACAGGGTACACCTGTCTGTGAGTAAAACAAGGTCAAGGAGTGAGATTAAGCATTGGATACCAGTTAATTCATACTAGTTAATTGCTAACTTGCGCTCTCAGCCTATTCTGGATCACTCTAACTAGCTCTTAACATGACACAGTTCAGTGCAGAGTTCATAGCAGGGTCTCTTCCTAAAGACAACATAGACAAGACTGTAATAGATACTCAGTTCCTTTTTATTTAGCAGCTAAGACATAGCCAATAAATAATACCGTTTATGTTTGCATGGAGTGACTCTCAACATACAAAAATGGGTATGTATCCACCAAATAGACAGGAGAGAAAGAGGGAAGGAGAGTGGGAGGGAAGAAGGTAGGAAGGGAGGGAAGAAGAGAGGGAGGGAGGGAGGGAGGGAGGAAGGAAGGAAGAAATGGGAGGGGAAGAGGAAAAGAAAAAAGAAAAAAGAAAAAAGGAAAAAAATAAAAAAAGGAAAAAGGAGAAAGCAAAGGGAAAATGAAAATAATAAAGGAGAAGGAATACGGGAAAGGAGAAAGGGAAAAGGAAGACAAAAGTGAAAGGGAAGGGGAAGGGGGAAGGAGAATGAGAAGGAGAAAAAGAGAAGGAGAAGGGGAAGGGGAGGGAGAAGGGGAAGGGGATAAGGGAAGAGAAAGGGAAAGGGAAAGGGAAATGAAAAAGAAAAGAAAAAGGAAAAGGAAAAGGAAAAAAGGACAGTAGTATTGCCGGACAGCAGTATTTCTAAGAACCAAAAAGAAAAAGAGACATGCATACATAATAAACACATATTAACAATTTAGCTTGAAATAAATTGTATTTAGATATTTTCAAAGAAAATCCAATTACTTTAAGGCATAGTTAACTATTATTGTCTACAGTATCATTTTATAGTCAATACAAATATTATCAACTGGAAATTAATAAAGCCGGTGGCACCAGAAATCAACTCAAAGATTTTTACATACATGTCATCATTTAAGGCTGGGCCAGCAATTAAAGCAGATGAGAGATGCTCTCTATTAACCCCTTCCTTTCCCAGAAGGGGAATGAGAGGAGAAAAGGGAGAGAGACTTATGGGTTGGAAAATCAAAATAACTTTAATAAAACAATAACAATTACAATGAAAAATAATATAATAATTGTGGGAGACCAAGTGGAAAGCTAAACAAACCCTATCTTTTGCAGACCTGTAAATCCGTCTGGATATGGGGATTGTTTGTTCAGCGGGAGATGTGGAACAGCAAAGACAGAATTTGGGAAAAGCAAAGGAGGGGTGAAGACTCCCTTAAGCTTCTCCAATGAATGTCTCAAACACTCATTAGTGATCAAACGAAACTTTACTTGGTATATCCTTGAAAGACTGATAAGGAGGAATAGCCTGCCAAAGGCTGGATAATTGCTCGAGAAGTAGTGAAGACAGCAAAAATCTGCGGTAACTGGGGGAAAGGTAAATGCAGCAAGACCAAAAAGACTTACCCCCTCCATGCTTGTAAAGAGCATGTGTGCTAATTTACATAACAAGCAAGGCTAATTTAATATAACTAACCAATAGCAGAAGAATGCTGAGTTCAGCCCAGAAACAAAACTTTCTAAGGAGATGGCCCACCTTGACGGAGGAGGATAAAAAGGGATGGCAAATAATATTGGGGTGCACACACACTCTCGCTCTCTACCTGTCTTTTGGGGACTTTTTGGGACTTCAGGACTGTGGAACTTCTGGATGAGTGCTCCTATAGACCAGAACCCCTCCACTGGCTGGACCACCACTGGAACCCAGACCGGTGATCTCTCTCT
>NW_009621624.1:4551-10726 GCF_000690535.1 Cariama cristata
ACATAGGTTAGGAACGCCACACGTGTGGCGAGCTATAAGCATTTCTGCTACACAATTAGTTATTAATGAGCCCAGCTATGGAATAGAAGTCTTTGTTTATGTACAGACCTTGATTATTGTCTCACCTTAGTCCATACCGAGGGAATCAGCAAATCTGAGTCACCTCTCCCTCTTTCTGGGTGGGATTTGACAATAATATTAATAATAATGCTAATAATAATAGAAATAAAAATATATGAAACCATTATTTAGCTTCCAAATTATGATCATGGGATCATGTGCCACAGCAGCTCACACTGCTGACATGACAGGGTGGGCATCCAGATGTCCCAGACTGGACTCAGCAGCAGATGGGAACCAGATTCAGGAATGCACAGATTGGGATCGGAGGCAGGAGAGTGGGCAGAGTCCCACAATGATGCTGGACATGAAGGAAAGAGCCGACATCCATGATCCCTTAGCTTTATACTGAATATGATGTGTATGGGATGGAATATTTCATTGGCCAGTTTTTGGTCACCTATCCCATTTGCAGCTTCCTGTAGGTGCAACCCTTTTCTGCCTCCCCACCTGTGGACCACAAGAGAGCCAACTGTGACTCTGGTTCCCATAGGAACAAGCATAAGCATGGGCCTTTTTGCATAACAATCACATCACCACCGTCTTAGGAACAACTACAAACACCGAACATCAACTCTAAAAGCAGGCACTGTCTGAAAAACATGCAGTCAGCTTCAGAGAGTGTAGTTACTTAGAAGAAACTTAACTAAAGGAAAACCTACTGGAAAGAGAATTGGTCCTATTTTAGCCAAAGCAGGACACTACACAAAACTGTTTCTTCAATGGTTCCTACAGGCTGAGTATTCATTATCAGATTTGTTGTGTTTGAACGTATTTTTTTTAATATGCCATTTCCAATCCTTTACTTGAGATAAGCAAATCAAACAAGTGAAACATGATATAGCTCAGAAAGAGAAATGGAAAACCTTCTTAACAGTGAGCACTAAAGTGCAGTTACAGATAATGAACTTTCTTTTTTTATATTTTATTTTTTTAATAGGGATTGTTTCTCTAACCATTTGCTAAAATTACAATAAAAAAAATTAAAAATAAAAAAGTAAACAAATTTTTATTTCATTTTTATTTAAGTGTATTTACATGCCAAATGGAATTTTCAGAAGTATTCAAGCAGCTGTTCAGGAAGCTTTAGGTGTGTAAATACTTTGAAAATCCTCCCAGAGGCAGAATTCGACTGTAGACTGTATACACTTAACACTGACTGTACTCTTGTCTACGTATGACATACATATGACATAAGAATCTAAGATTCTTACACAATGAGGTCTAGTCAGTGGAGTCTGTACAACTATCCCTGTCACCTAAAATTAGACAAGTCTGGCTCAATGCAGTTGGACAAAAATAAGCATTACTGCCCTTTTGGACATCCTAGATTATATGAGACATCTACTCAGGGCTGTGGGATGTGGTGCAGTATCTTCAGGAGGCCTATGTTGTATTGCAATGGTGGCTAGCCTTCAGGCAGAGCAGTCAATATGGCACATCCCGTATTACATTAGACAGCTATGGATTACAAGTAATTACACCATGATGTTTGGTCAGCACTCACCTATATTTAGATCTCTGCAATCTGATATGGCATACTTGCTAGAGAATCACTTCACTCACTTACTCATAAACATCTCATCCTTAATGAGGCTGCAGTACATCTGAGACATCCCCAGGGAGCTGAGAGCTGTCACTCAGGGACTTTGGGACACCAGACTGTTTTAGTGTGGCAGCTGGCAGCTCTGAGTAATGCTCAAGCTAGTGCAGGGGTGCTCTGATGGCTCTAGATATTCATGAGTGAGGACGAGTGAGCACATTCTTTTGAGATGACCCTTTAAAAATTTGGTCTAGCAGCTTCAAAAAGTAAAGCAGTTGAGCCCAATGCTGTGGTATCTGCAGTTTAGGAGTTTAGCTCCAGCAGCTGAATTTTCGATTAGGCATTTTCCAGTTCCCAGAAAACAGAAATGGGAAACTTATGTGCTGAAGTGTAGGATTCACACATCTCTCTATGATGTACTGGGAGGTGACTGAGCTACCCAAAAAGAAGGCCAAATGGACCAAAACAGATTGAGTGTGCATCCCAGATACATGCATGCAGGACACTGACACAGCCACAGCTGTGGCTACACAGACGGCCACAGACAAGGCGCTGCCTCCATCAGCACCCACACTCAGGACTCACACCAGACACAGGCACAGATGGCCACGTCCCCTCCTCCTCCTGGGCTGGTAGAGGCAGAAGATCACTGGTGCAGCACACACACCACACTCTCCTGGTTCACACATGCACATGCACATTTGTAGATCCTCTAAGTACCAGCATTAGCCCCATGCCCATCTGGCACTCCTGCCTGGACCCTGATCTCGCCCTTACTTATTCCACGGGTCACCAACTCGCCAGCTGGTCCAACTGGGCTCTCACTGCACACACACAGCACTCGCACACTTGTCCCACAGGCACCTTACTCTGTGGATCCCCCCCAAATGCCAACATGGACCCTTCAACCTGCTGATACACCTGCCCATACCCAGGGCCTCCTACTCACTGCCTGGTCCAGCTTGGAGTTTGCCAGTGAATCCACATGCACTTTCCACACACACCTGGTTTGGGGAAGGCACAGACACTTGCCCCCAGCAGCCAGAACACAGGTTGTGACCTGTGGTCCCAATCCAGCACCGAGACCTTCACCCACTCTGATCCCTCCCAGTAACTGTTTTTTTGGGACATGCACCACTCCCACACCAGTGTCTGGAGATTAAAGACCTCTACTGGCTCCAGTAGCTGATGCCAAGACTCCACCAGTTCCAGTAGCTGACACCACAGGCCAGGGGTGACCACATCCATGGTCTGACCCCAGCAACTGACACCTAGTCTCCTCACGCTGGTCGCCCCAGTAGCTGGCATTGACACGCATGGGATAGAGAATGAGATTACACAGAGACATCATTAAGAAAGGATGTAATAAGAAGACAGGACAGACTATGGTGATCAGGCACTGGGCTCGGTCAGACAAGTGTACTGACCAGTATAGGTTTACACACGAGTGACCCCTTTTATACCTCTTCTTCCTGATCCTCCTTTGTTCTGTGACAGTCCCCTTCCCCTAAACATTCCTTCATAAGCTTTGCACAGTCTCAAAGACCCCCCTCAAGTATCTCAAATCCTGATATTCCTCTAGTTTCCCCCATCCTATCAGCTGCAAAGAGTAGGCTGTCCTGCTCCTAAGCTGTGCCTGTAGTTTCTCAATAGCTCATCAATCAATAATTGGAAACTTTGGATTCTTGGCATTGCCTCCATTATCCCTTGTCTACCAGGTGTGTGTCTGTGTGGTTTTGTTTATCGCTTCCCCCTTTACTTACAGCTGAACATCCTTTTATGTCTTTTGGTCCACAGTTTCATTGTTATAACGGTTACCTACTGTAAGGTGTAATAAAGAAATGTGATAGCCAGTGTCAAGACAAACCCTGTGGCGAGGAAACACTGAGTAAATCTGGTTCCTTGAAGAGTTAGAAGTCAAGAGAGCTTCTGGAGCATGCAACCTCAGCCAACAGGGAGTCCTAAAAGTATGTCCAAGTTCCCAAGGTGTCAGTAATGACAGAGCAATGCCTTGAACCTGCCTCCAGCTGATGAAGGCTCAGGAACATTAATGTCTAGTCTCTAGTCTCCTCCTCTCTTCCTCTTCTCTCTCTCTCTCTCTGTCTTCTGTCTCCACCACTAGTATTACTGGGGTCCCCATCTAAAATTTCTTAAACCCCAATAACATTCTGCATAAAAAGCCTAGTTTTTATGACATCCATACAAATTTACATCTGCAGCTAAAATGAGTATGTCATTAAATTAATCAGTAAGTTGTTGCATTTTTTTTAAACATTACTAATCTAATAATATTTTTCTAAAAAGGCTAATATTACTGGATTTTTCACAAGAAATATGATCTGGCCTAATAAATATGACCCAATAAAAAAAATTTAAGCATGAGGGGGAGGAATAGAGAGAGTTTCATCCTTTCACAAGAAAAAAAATAATTTCTGACCACTTTCAGGTCAACAGAACTACAGTATATGGTAATATAATAAAGGTTTACAGGCATATTGCCACAGTTATGTTTCTGTCAGCAGTTTTATAAATGAAATGTCTCATTAGTCTGCAATTCCATTTCCAAAATACAATCCACATTTAGTGGTTTGAACTTGAAAGAAGGTGTTACAGAGTTTTAATAATCATGGGATAGCGTTATTAGAAAAACCCAAACAGATATATAATAACAAATTGTATGAAAATAATACTTCAATGCTGATGTTACTTTTATTATTCCTGTAGTGAGATACATATATGTGCAACATATTTATTAAATCCATGAACTCCTGGGGGAGGGGGGGGTTAAAACTGAAATCCCAGCCTCTGATCTCAATTATATATTTTAATCCATTTTCATTTAAATCACTTCTAGTGGCAGTAACATCTATTGATAGAAATATTTTGTAAAGTATTTATTATGACTCATTTCAGAGAGTATATACTAGTCTTCTCTTCAGATCAGTTTAAGCTTTCAGTTATCTGGAATAAGTTTACTAAGAATACAATTACCATTATTTAGCCTTTTTCTTTTTTTCAACATGCTTGTTTTTATTCATAAATTGACTAGAAACAGAGTTGAGTATGGAAGAAGATAAAATAAAAATTACAGAAAGCTCTGAAAAAAATGAATACATTTGCTCAAAGGCATGGGTATTTAATATACGAACTGGAAAAATACAGTATTTTTTTGTTGCTTGGTAAAAAATCTTTATTCTTGTAGACCTAGAAACATAAAAGATGTATACAATAGGAAGAAAACAGTTCCAGATTTATAATCAATTTCATCAGACCAGGAAAAAGAAAAAGAACAATAGATTTATAGCTTGCATGCATTTGGAATTCTATTGCTTTGAAAAACTAAAGCAAATATATATATTCTCATTCTGCACAGATTCTTCGTTAAAGTAAATAAGCACAGCATTACTAAATAGAGCTACACTCAGGTATCCTGAATAAAAAAGTTTTAAATAACAATCAGACAAGAATCAACACTGTCCTAGTTCAAAAGCGTAGACAAGACTGGAGGCATACCAACTCAGCAAATCCCATAGCTTTTCTGATGTTTGTATGAGAGGAGCACATTCAACCCATGTCAGATCTGTACAAAATGACACCTAGACTACCTGCATACCACCCCATGAGCACCATTTGTATTTAGATCACTGAGAGCACACCTTGACTCTCAGAGTTGTAGTCCATGTATAATTTACTTAGGTAGCCTGAATTTAGAATCATATTTGAACTGGAAATGCAGATTTTTGCCCAAGGATCGCAGTAACTTTACCATATGTTTCTAAAAGTGGGAAAAAACTTTGAAACTGTGAGGACTTCAGAGTCAGGAAAAAAAGGACGTGGAGTTTATTAAAAGCGCTACACGGTGGGTGGAATTTGGCTGAAGACTAATAGATGACGTTTTCAACACAAGAGGGAAAAATATAATTGTATCAGTTCCATTTTGCATGTGGTGGAGCAGGAGTTTCCTACAGGGTGTCACATATCCAATAAAATGCAATGTGGTTGGCAATTTGTCGTTGTTAATAACTCAGCTGCTTACCAGACCTTGGTGGTTTTGCTGACCTTATTCTGGGTTTTCCAGCAGGAAATCTGATAGCTCATATTCATATTTTCTTATTTTCATTCCTCTCTCATTTTCTATATTAACTTAATTCTGAATAAAATACTAATATATATTTTTCAGAGAAGAGTGGAAGTATAACAGTATATGGTTAAAAATGTGACTACAAAATGAGAGTTGTGGCTTATTGTCTACATTTTCCAGTTTTTCTGCATGAAGAGTCTGACTCCACCTGAGTCAAGAAAAGCTAAATACATGTACAGAATCACAGAATCAAAGAATGATGAAGGCTGGAAGTTATTGCTGGAGATCTAGCAAGGTCAGCTAGAGGATATCGCACAGAGAAATGTCAAGTTAGGTTTTGAATGTCTTCAAGGATGGAGACTCCACAACCTCTTTGAGCAACCTGCTCCAATGTTTGACCACCCTTACAGAAAAAAAAAAAAAATTTTCTG
>NW_009621624.1:10757-14247 GCF_000690535.1 Cariama cristata
ATTCCTGCATTCTCAGACAGTGTCTCTGTTTTTCTCCCTGGTCACCTGTTCCTGAATGTACTTCCTGTATATTTCCATTTCATGTTTAAGCTTAGGATCTCCTTGTTCACGTACGCAGACTTCCTGCTGTCTTTGCTTGAATTCCTTCTCATCAGGATGGATTGTTCTAGATCCATGAAAATCAACCAGCTGTCCTCTACCCCTCATTTTTCCAGGACCATATCCCTTGGGATTCTTCCAAACAGATCCCTGAACAGGTCAAAATCTGCTCTTATGACATCCAGGACTGCGATCCTGCTGTTTGCCTTGCTCCTTCTCTCAGAATTATGAACACCATCTCACGGTAACTACAGCCAAGGCTGATTCCAGCCTTCTCATCTCTGACCAGTGCTTCCTTGTTAGTAAAGAAAAGGCCCAGCAGAATGTCTTCCCTCATTGGCTCCTTGACCACCTGTGTCAGGCAGTTGTCATCAGTGTACCCCAGAAACCTTCTGGATTGCTTGTGTCCTATTGGGTTGTCCCTCTAGCAGATATCAGGATTGTTGAAGTCATGATGACCAGAACTTGTGAACATGAGTATTCTTCTACTCATCTGAAGAAGGCCTCATCTATCTCTTCTTCATGGTCAGATGGTCTATAGCAGACACCCATAACAATATGTTAGACTGCTCTCTAATCCTTACCCACAAGCTCTCACCTGGCTCAACTCCTGTCCCTAGGCAGAGCTCCATGCATTCTTGCTACTTGCTCACATACAGGGCAACTTCCCCCTCCTTGCCTTCCCCAATAGGAAGAGGAATTTGGTCTTGTGGTTTAAAATATCACTGACCAACTTGTTCTACTTGCCTAGATACAATTATTGAAGTTAATTATCTTATAAGAACTTTAAAAATGCAAACTAAAATCTTGATCTAAATGAGTAGACAGAGCTAGGACTTACCATCGCCCTTCATCCTACCACTACAAGCCCTCGTAAAAAGTCTCTCTCCATCTTTCTCATAAGTCCCTTTTAAGTATTGAAGGGCCACAATATCTAATCAATGACATGCATAAAATGAAGCCAGAGCTACATTAGTTTATCTAGTAGAATCCTAATGAAACCAAAGCTTATCTCAGAAAAGCAAAAGTGGTTGTAATCTTTTATCATCTTGAATCCAGACAAGCCACTGTTAGCAGAAAAATTAAAGTCAGTTAAAACAAAGGGTGTGTAAGTTGGTCACGGTCATAACTGACTGGAAAAAGTGGAAGAAATGTAAAGGTTGAAACAAATTTGCTGAAGTAGGCATTCATGGCTTCTATATTGAAAAAATAAAGAAACAAAAAATCTAAAACTTTAAAAGTGGTCAGCTAAAGTCACTAACACATTATTGTTATTGGGTGGAGATCAAAGTTCCAGATACCCAAGTTCCAACTTTTCTGTTATCAGAATGGCCCTAATATGAAAAAAAGAACTTCCATCCACCTTTTTCTCTCTCTCTTCCTGAGGTATGACACAGTGAAGTCTAAAGATTTGTTTACTACATCATAAAGATAATGGTTTCAAAGGATCTCCCTATAGACCGTAAAGGAGATAATCAATCATAGAAACATAGAATGCCAAGTTGGAAGGCACCTCAGGGATCATGTGGTGCAATATTACTTGGCAAAAGCACAGTCTAGACAAGATGTCCCGGTACCCTGTCCAGTCAAATCTTAAAAGTGTCCAATATTGGGGAACCCACCACTTCCCTGGGGAGATTATTCCAATGGCTGATTGTTCTCATTATGAAAAATTTTTCTCTTGTGTACAGTCAGAATCTCCCCAGGAGTATCTTGTACCCATTATCCCTCATTTTTTTCCATATGACTCCTTGTAAAAAGGAAGTATCCATCTTCTTTGTAGCCACACTTTAAATACCAGAACGTGGTGATAAGGTCTCACCTAAGCCTTCTTTTCTCAAGGCTGAACAATCCCAGTCTTCTCAGTCTTTGCTCATATGGTAGGCTTCCCAGTCCTTTGATCATCTTTGTGGTCATTCTCTTCATGCTTTCCAGCCTGTCCACATCTTTTTTGTATGTCAGGGACTGAAACTGAACACAGTAATTTGGATGTGGCCTGACAAGTGCTGAGTAGAGTGGGATAATGACTTCTTTACTTCTTCTAGTGATGCCCTTGTTCATGCAACCCAGCATTCTGTTGGTTTGTTTTGCTGCAGCAGCACACTGTTCACTCATATTGAGCTACTTGTCCACCAGTATTCCCAGGTCCCTTTCCACAGAGCTACTCCCAAGCCAAGTAGATCCCAACCTGTGCTGCACTCCTGGATTATGTTTTCCCAGGTGCAAGACCTTGCACTGGTCCTTCTTGAACTTCATAAGGTTCTTGTTAGCCCATTCTTCCAGCCTATCCAGGTCTTCTTGCAGGGTGGTTCTCCATGCCAAAGTGTTCACTTCCCCACTTAGTTTGGTATCATCAGCAAACTTCATCAGGGTACACTTGATCCCATCATCGAGATCACTTATGAAGATATTAAACAGCATTGGGCCTCATACTGATCCCTGGGGGACCCCACTTGTGACAGGTTGCCAGTTTGAAAAGGAGCTATTTACCACCATGCTCTGGGTGCAGCCCCTCAGCCAGTTCCCCACCTACCACACAGACCACTTGTCTAGATCGTAACGCATCAGTTTCTCTAGGAGGAGGCTGTGGGAAACCATATCAAAAGCCTTGGAGAAATCCAAGTAGACAACATCCACTGCTTGCCCCACACAGACTGAGCAGGTCACTTTGTCATAGAAGGCGATCAGATTTGTCAAGCACAATTTGTCCTTGGTGAATCCGTGCTGACTTTTCCCAGTCATGTGTTTAATTTTACTTGTGATAACCCCCAGAAGGTTTCATTCCGTAATTTTCTCAGGGACTGAAGACTGATGGGCTTATAGTTTCTTGGATTCTCCTTTAAGCCTTTCTGGTAGATGGGGGTGACATTAGATTTCTTCCAGTTTTTTGGGACATCCTCTAAACTCCACAACTTCTCAAAAATTATGGAGAGCAGCCTTGCAACTACATCAGCCAGCTCTCTCAACATCCTTGGGTGGATAATGTCAAGGCCCATCAATTAGTAAGGGTCAAGCTCCTGTAATAGTTCACAAACCAACTCTTCCTTCATTGACAGTGGGTCTGTGTTTGCACCAACATGGATTTGTGTTTCCAAGGCTTAGGGTCCAACAGTGCTGGTAAAGACAAAGGTGAAGAAAGTGTTGAGAACCTCTGCCTTTTCAGTGTTGTTGGTAATAAATGGCTCATAATGTGCTCTTTTCAGTTCTTCAGCTTCCTGAGGAAATGATGATGGTGCAGAAATCTCTTTTTCATCTGGGACAGTTCTTCATTTACACTGACACACCTGTAGATGTACCAAACCAGCTTCAAGAATCTGATTGCAATATCTGAACGTAACTTCTATCCAAAATGTACGATATAGAATAGAATCATAGAACCATAGAATCATTT
>NW_009621625.1:0-3431 GCF_000690535.1 Cariama cristata
GTGGGAGAGATCCCTCTGCATCCTAGAAGATATGATGGAGAAAGTTGTCGATAGTATTTACAGGAAGACACAGTGCTGTGATACGCATCTTGGGAATTTCGTTCAAGGAACAATTTCTGATTTCATAGTGAGTGATTTCCTCTACAGGCTACCTAAAATACCGATCATTTCATTCCTGTCTTTCTCTAATGAATTTGCATACACTATTACCAGTTTTAGGCAAGTCAACCTGACTTGATAATCTCTGGGAATAAGAGTATTGTACTGAACTGTTCAATTATTGTATGAGAATTTGAGATCCCAGTGGGACTTTTTATAAAACTTTCCGGTTTTTTCTGTTTGCTATTTGCATACAGTGATAGGGATTAAAGTTGAAAAAGAACAGTTAAAAAAGAAGTGGGAGAGGAAAATATCATAGCCTGAGTTTGCTAGATACTCTTCTCTATACATCTCCAACTCAAGAAAACGTGTTGAAAAGGAGCACTTCAGAAGCAGAGGCTCTGTGAAAGCAAGAGTGGTCAGTTGGGAGCGTGGAGAAAATTTCTATGCAATGTGTGTGCTTGACATTGTTCGTCTCAGCAAATCCTCAACTTTGCAAAAGATCTGTAATGGGTTTAGATGTTAGGAAAAATGTTTAGGTAAGAGTAAGTGCAAAATTTGCATCATATATTTTTACCTAAACTTGCTGTTTTTCTTAGACGTACTGACTTGGCAGAAGTTACCCACAGACATCGTCTCTGGATCATCACTGTCTGAATGCAGTGGAGCTTGAGTTGAAAATGGCTGTGTGTTTCTCCTATTCTATTGTTTGGACTCCTTAATCCTATTTATTTTAGTTTTATTCCTGAAGTCTTTTATTGGCTTTTGGATGTTTATCCTTACTTTAGCTGAATAGGCAAGAGACTTTTTGACACTGCTTGAAACTAACAGATATCAAGAACAGAAATGAGTTTTGGATATTTAGTTAGAAATATATTCTAATAATCCCTTGTAGGGGAAAATTTAGCATGATCTGCTTGGAATTGTTTTGGAACTTTTTTTATTCCCATCACGTTTATATGGCTTTACTACTGTGAGATCAAACTTGGTAAATTTTTTTGAATGAAACTATCACTTGTATGTAATAATCGTATTACATACTTGGGAATATGGTTCATTAAAGTTTTCTTCCAATAAATATAGAATTTCTAGTTTTACATTATTTACAATACGGCTAACTTTTTCTTACAGTTTTAAATTGACAAGTACCTCTAGACTGCTAGGTCTAGAGGGTTACCAAATACCTTGACATGGAGAAGAACAGTTTCAGTACTGTAAATGACGAAATATTTGGGGTTTTCTTTAATCCCTTGGTTGCCACAATATTTTGTACGCTATTGGAGACAGTCACTAAAACACTTGGATGGAAAGAAGCAAGCCAAATCAAGAAGAGCCTTCAATAGGATTTTTTTTTAATATAGATATCGATATAATTTAAATTCCTCTTCACTGCACGTTCCTTGGAGTTCATCCACCTGCTTTGACTTGAAACAACTGAATTCAAATTGCTTCCTTCTCACAGTAATGCTGTAAGTAATGTGACCTCCAAATGTTGACTTCTTTCCTTGGAGTATTGCAGCCTGTGCTGCTTTGGCTGGCTCTGCCTTCTCATTATCCAGGATGATTACAATTCTTTAAAATGCCATTCAAAATACTATTTTGAATTCATTATATATTTAATATCCCTTTTTTCCCCCCAGTTGTACTATTGTTATATATTATGTTATGTAATGTTGGTATGATTTATAGTTATCTGGGTGCAAATTTTGCATTAAGAATAGTTGGAAAATCCAATTATATTTCAATACTAAGCAGAAGCGTAGGTGCTTCTCCCTCTCCCCCAGTGAGCAGAGGAACAGGTGTATACATTTTGGATGTAATTTTTCCGAGGTAATTTCCCCCCCCCCAGTGAAAATGCATGCTGTTTTCTGTTCCAACATGTTTACCCTCATTCAGGTAAATAAATTTTAATTCTGAATATTAGTCTTTAGATGTGCAGATTCTTGTAGAATTGAGACTTCCGCCTGTGTGTCTCTGGCGGGCAATGTCAGTTGTTTGGAATACAGTATTGTGGGAAAATAATGTGCTCTTGTTTTTGACTACGGTTCTGATGCAAGAATGGAAAAATATAATGTGAAATGTATATTAAATGCTTTTAAGTGTGTAGGTTTTCCCTAGCATCACACTTTGTAACGAGCTTGTGTTTTTCCATTTTATGGTAAATAGCATGGTCGTTTCCCAATAGCAAATTTCCTACGAATTCTTTTCCCTGTAATATAATGTACAACTTGCTGTTGAGCTGATACCGTAGAATTTAGTTCTCTTTACCATTCCTGAAGGTAACCGTTTAGTTATCCCTTACTTGATAAGAGTGTGATCCTTGCCTTCTGCCAAAATATAGCCATAGACTAGTCATACTTTACAGGATATTACGGCATATTTGGGTAAACAGAAGGAAATATTACCTAAAGATAACCTAGAGGAGAGGATCTGTATCAGATGTAGGGGGATGTTGGCATAGGAACCAAGGGAATAATCCAGTCACAAAAAATATTCAAGTGGCAATTAGAGATACCCTTCAGTGTAGTTAAGGTTTAAATCACCCTTTGAAAAGGATTGGTGGGGTAAACAGTGAATTAGTTCTAAGTCGGATTTTGATCAGCACTATAAATCAGTTAAGACAGTACTGCCCACAGCACCTGCTTGACCTACTTGGCCCATTTTGACCTTGCTGAATAGGTGTTACGCACTATCATTACAGAGAGATTTCTTAAATATATAGTACCAAAACAGATTAGCTGGTTATAAGGTGTTTAAGGGAGAAAAAGAAAACTAGAAACTAGTTTTGTTTTTTCATGCTAGAAACTATGAGCAGTTTGAAGAGGGTAAAGAAATGGCGAATTGGAGAGGTGAGAATGGAATAATGGATACCTGTTGTGGTTTAACTCCGGCTGGCAGCTCAGCCCCATGCATCCACTTACTGGCTGGGGCTCAGGGAAATTGGAAGGGTAAAAGTGGGAAAACTTTAGGGTGAGATAAAGAAAAGTAAATAAGAAAACAAGGGAAAAAAGGCGGGTTGAGTACGAACATAGAAAAACAAAACCAAGAAACGCCAGTGATGCGAAAAAAGCAATAGCTCACCACCCGGCGACCGATGCCCAGCCAGTCCCCAAGCAAGAGCAGACAAACTCTCCCCCCTCAAGTTTTTATTGCTGAGCATGAGATCATATGGTATGGAATATCCCTTGGGTCAGCTGTCGTGGCTGTGTCCCCTCCCAACTCCTTGTGCACCCCTCCTTGCTGGTGGGGTAGGGTGAGAGGCAGAAAAGGCCTTGGCTCTGCGTAAGCTCTACTCAGCAGTGTCTTAAACATCCCTCTGTTATCAGGCCTGT
>NW_009621626.1:0-22277 GCF_000690535.1 Cariama cristata
ACTCCATCCCTTCATCCAGGTCGCTGATGGATAGGTCAAACAGGACTGGACCCCACACTGACCCCAGGGAACACCGCTAGCTCCCGGGCTTCAACCAGACTCTGCACTGCTGAGCGCGACCCTCTGGGCTCTGCCATTCACCAGTTCTCAATCCACCTCACCGCCCGTTCACCTAGCCCGCACTATGCTTAAATAGTACTTCTATTTCAAGTACTGCTTTTCCAACTTTCTGACTTAATTTTTGTTACTGGATTCTAAGTGCTTAGCAAAATTTCAAGTGGTTAAGGTACCTGAAACTGTTGGTGTTTCCTTACCTGTTGTTATAAATAGTTAATTATATCTTTTTTAATCCATTTTTTTCAGCACTAGAAAGCACGCTAAGAATAACAAACCAGAAGTACTTCTGTTACTTTATTGTTGGTTAAAGATACCACTTAGCTTCAGAAAAGCCAGCAGGTCATTTAAAACCATGTAATAGCATGTCCTTATCTTTTTATGTGAGATGTGGGTCAATTACACAGTGGTGAAAGCTGTACCAAGGCCAGTCTGGAGTGATCACATGCTGAGGAGATAGCATAAATTCTCATTAATACATGCCAAGCTATTAATAGTCATATTGTACTTCTCAGTTCCACAGTGATGTGCTAGTACTCAAGGGCAGTTGAAGAAGTTGATTAGGTAGATCTGGGAGGGAGGGGGAGAAGAAAAAAAGAAAAATGTTATTACTGACTTGACTCCAACACTGCCGTCAGTGCTGCTGTGTGCATAAGCACGTCTTCCATGTCGATGGAAACCTTTCTTTACAGCTGCTTGCTTTTTGCTGAAGGAAGGAGTGTTATGAGTAGTGTTTGTTTTGTAGAAGGCAGCTGATGGTCCTGGGAGCTCATAGCATGAGCATCCATTGCTCGGCAGCAGACGGCGGCCTGGTGTGCTGTTTCCAGCTTGCCAACCAAGGAGCTGAGCTGGCCTTGCTCCCCAGGCAGGGCCGGGAGGAGGACATAGCCAACAAGCTCCAGCTGTGTTTCCTCTCAGCTGGCATCTTCCACCCCGATGGCTTTGTAGGATAATGATGGGCGACTTCTCGGTGTCATCTGTCTTGGTAGTCTTGCTCTGGCTGTGGGTTGGACCCCCTTGAGTGGGCTGGCGTGCTGAAACTCTGCATCCTGGTTGTCCTGAGCCATGTTGCTTTCTCACTTGATTTTTAAAAAGTCGGGGTGTGAGTCCTGTCACCTCTAGGGTGTCACGTATATATGTGAGGAGACTACCCCAGCGTAGCAGTGTCAGCTTTCTTGGTACTCCAGAAAACTTAAGGAAGGATAAAAAATAAATTCAGAATAGAGCTGGCTCTATTTGTAAAAGGGAAATTTTCTGAGGAACTACTAGGTTTAACCACATGTTTTGGCAAGTACGTCTGCCCTTTGGCAACAGAGGCCGTTTCTAATCGCATTATCGTAGGCTTGCTTCTGCAGCAATTAGTGTGCTGGAGAAATACTAAGTCCCTGGACACTTCACACCAAAAGAGCTGGAGAAATATCCTGCCCTTTCTCTGCTTGGTTTCATAAGATTATTTTTTCAAAAAAATAAAATAATAATACCAGATTACAGCGCTCTGTTAAATTTGTTCTAATGGGCTGCATCTTCATTTTACCAGTGACGTGAATATTAAATGCCTAATTTGGCATACTGATTAGATGTTCATGTAACTCAAGGAACACAAAAAAAGAACATCACCCCACTGTGAAGAAAAGGAGTTTGCGTGACCTGCTATGTTTTGTTAGTTTGGGGGGTTTTTTTAAACACATTACTCGGTGTATCAGGGCCAAATGCTGCTGGAAGAGACGATGTACTCGTGTCTTAATGGTTCGGTCCTTTGGTGTGTACTGCGTAGTCATCTGCAGATCTGGTGTCTTTCTACAATGCTCAAAACTCCTGGGCCAAGAAACATGGTTGTTATCTAATGGTAACACCTGAGAGAAGAAACCCACCAGAGGCTCGCTGATTCTTATTTCATTTTCAAGTCTGTGTAAGTGCGGGGTGATGCCCCTCTGGCCCCCTCTCCCTGCGGGTCTGCTCGGGGCTCGCCTCTCCTGTTGAGGGCTGGCAGTGCGGTGGAGGACGGCGGTTATCCCCTTAGGGAAGAGGAGCACGGAATCAACTCGTATCGGGAAGAAAGCGGATTTTCTGCATATGCCTCTTCTATAAGCAGAGAAAGATGAAGCTGATAAAACTGTACTCTTCAGTATGCTGAAATATAGACTGTCTGTCTGTAGTCAGCAGTAGAAGAAATAACAGCTGTTCAGGCTTATTAAATAAATTAGTGGTTAAAGCCAGGAAATCTCTATTGTATTGGTTGCTTTGATATCTATTTGTCTGACCAAGCTTTGCAGTAAATGCATAGGCTATTTTGAATGAGACAAAAGCAGCATGAAACTTTGAAAATAATTAATGCTGGTGGAGGAGATTGGAGATAATTTTTAAGCTTAAGTGGGCACTTGTTTGGGGTGCACAGGCCTAGAGCCAATGCTTTTCAATTGAAAAATATTGATCTCTTTTCAGGAAAGAGTTAATAAACAGTGGCGGGGAATAAAAGGAGCAAGGGAAATATTCCTTGGCAAATCAAGTGTGTCTCAGGCAGCCATGCCTACCCTGTCAAATCCTACCAATAAGACTGTTTACCTATCTTATAGAATTGGTGCTGTACATTCTCTAATGAAGGGATTATTTTAAGGCTGGGTGCATTTGGGCAGGAGTAAGAGCCCGGCATTGAGACAGGCATCTGTAGTAAGTTGTTAATCAGGATACATTATTAATAGAACTGCACAGGAGACACGCAAACCTGCTTTACTAGGCAAACTGTAAATGAGCCTATTTGGTAAGAACATGCAAAATGTGTGTGTGTGTTGAGAGAGGAGATTTTGAGAATTTAACTCATTTCTGAATAGTAAAAGCATCCAGTCTGGCTATAATTGGTGCCTGTGGCAATTGTTGATACCCTGACTACATTAGCTTTCTGTGCCCTTTAGCAGAATTGGGGAAACATTTCTAGTACTTGTTAAGCTGTCTATTATCAAGACTTCATAAATATACACATTTAGAATAGATGATTTGCTATCCCAGTACCTTAGAGCACTTAAATAAATTAGTTCCTACTATTTCAGGCATTAATGTTGCAGTAATTATGCATGAAGCAATAATGCAATTAAAATTGCCTCCAATTTGCTCAAGTGGGAGTATTTTTTTGAAAACAATACTTCATCTTTTCTCAAAATACAACATAGAGCAGGTGGATGGGCTGTGTGGCTCAAAATGGCAGCGTGGGACTGTTTCACCTCGAGGTCCTCAGTTTGCCGGCAGCTCGAGTCAGTATTACCCAGGTATTACCATCTGTTGGCTTTTGTTGACCTCTGGAAGGAGGCGGCGGCAGTCTGAATTATTTTTTTTTTCTCCTCTGTCTCTCCCCCCCTTTTTCCCCCCTCTTTTCTCTAGTGGCGAAGTGCCCACATCACAGCTGGCATCGAGTGCTGCAGCAGTGGGGTTTCTTCTTTAAGGAATGCAACCGCACTTGGAGGCAGGAAACATGGGCTCGTTTTCAGTTTGCAACACAATGTTCCTCTTTCTGTGTGCACAAAACCTACCGGCTTCAGATCTTTGCAATATCTACTCTAGTAAAGCGCAGCGATGTATCAACCCAGACTTCAGCCTTAGGTCTGAATTTCTTTACGTTTAAATTGGACCTCTTGTTCCTTGGGAGAAAAATATGTATTTTGTAGCTGAGTTACAGATAAGCTTTTCCAGCTTTTTGACAGCCAGGTAATAGTTAAAGTGGAAAGGTTTCTCTTTTTCCAGCCAGAAAAGCGCTTTAATAACTTTGGGTCCGTTTGTTCATAGCAGTACTGGAGTTGAGCCCTGTGAACCCCTGGAGCTTGGCAAGCCAGGCAGACTTGGCAAGTTTTCCTACCAGCTTACCAAGTCTGAGTCAAGCATGGGTTGTTGCAACTTCAAATGTATTTAGTACATTTTGTTAACAGGAATGTTGAGGTGGAGGGGCTTTTTTTGTTTTGGTTCGGTTTGGGGTTTTTTTCCACTTTACTGACCTTGAAGAATACCGTACTTTCTCTATAAACAGCTGGTCCTTAAACCATATGTGACATTTTACGGCTTGTGTTAAGTTTGAACTAAATATATATTTTATGCGGAATATCTGATTTACTCTTGTTGTGAAGATGTTGAGGAAGTATACGACATTCTGTCGATTGGCATTTGATAATGTGAATCTCTGGAAAAGGCAAGCATAGCTGTTATTTTTCAGTGCATCATAACTGTAACAGCTTTTACCCTCTGTTTGGAGTGTGTGGCACACGCAGACTTGCGTAAGCGTTGGGCATGTTCTCGTTCCTAATTTTTGGGCATGTTCTCGTTCCTAATTTTCACCTGTGTGACTCCTGCCAAAAGAAAAATCATTTGAATTTGGCTTTTGAAATAGCAGAACATTGAACTTCATGAATGTTACTTCTTGCCCATCTAAATTATAGCAGCCTTGAAATGAGGAGAGAGCTCTTCAGTAGAAAATTCTTTCAATGTTGCAAGATGCTGCAAAAGACTAAAGATAGTGACACCTGGATAGCTGGTTACCATGGTCAGACACATCCATCTCGATATTCTGCTATAGTAACTGAGTAATCTCAAGGTGGCTTTAGCAGGGTCTTTAGTGAATTCTGCATCGCCCAACTGTGGTAGGGTAGCAACTTTGAGTAGAAAGAATGGGGTTGTTGAGGGGGTATTTTTCACTTGTACTTTGGCAGGCTGTCTGCTGCTTTGTAAGGTGTCTTCACAGCTTTGTTTTTTCCAAGGTTTGTATGATTATATCTTCGTTACTCCTAATACTTTTGCTGGGAATTGTGAATCTAAGATGTTAACTTATACCTGATTTGGGACTTTTCTTCTAGCCGTGGGCCAACTACAGAAAGTCTGGCTGCTTTGTTTTACCCTCTTGTTGGGAAATCAGAAATGTCTGTTGCTGGAAGACTAATTGTGGGAGGCTATGGTTTCAGAAAGCAATGGTTTCCTAAGTAGTGGGAGCCAATGTCATAAAAGGCCTCAACGTTTGCTACCACACCTTTGCAGCTTGCTTTGCCCAGTGGGATCTAGAAAACTGAGCAGAGCGCAGGCTGAGGTTGCCAGCTAGGCAGACAGGCTTCTGATTTGTGAGCTATTTATGTTTCCTAGGATTGCTGCCCTCATTCATGGTTGCAATTAATTGCAAGAAGCCTGGAGATGACAAATGCCTGGATCATCATTGCTAAATATCTGGGAGTATGCTTGTTTAAAGCTCTGTTTCTTCCTAGGACAAGAAAGCCTCAAGTTACTTACCTGACAGCCCCAAATTAATTGTGGTTTCTTTTTGAGACCTCAGTCTTTGTACCCAAGATCTCTCATATCTTTCATTTGAAGAGCTGAGGCGTACAACTGGTTGAAACGTTCCCAAGTGTGAGAGTGAGACTGGTCAGTGCACTCCTTTGGGCCATTCATTGAGTCCTTAGAGCGAGATTTAGAGAGCAGTGATCATTCAAGGTATCAATACGGTAGAAGGGATAAAAAAAGTAGGGCTACAGAATGTGTCTTCCTTCTGTCTTTTTTTATGGATGGAGCTGGAGAGGTGGACACTGAAACGTTTGTTTAATTTAAATTAATACTTAATGTATTGCTGGGCTGCTGGCCCTCAAGAAGGCTTACAAAGGTGCTTCGGAACAAAAAGCTGCAAGAAGGGCAGCAGGTATAGAAGAGCGCAAACTTCAGAATAATGTAGGGTGAAATTGATAGAAATTCCCTACTAGAAAGAGCAGCTGAAGGTTTGAAACATTGTAGGAAATAAGTTTAAAGAGCTGGCCTGCTGTGCAAGGCATATCTATAAGCAAATGAGTTCAGATCAATGTCATTGCTCTTCACTTGAACAGTGAGAGTGTGTTAGATGATGATTAATTTTAAACAAGAATGGTGATATAATACATGTACGAACAGCCGTAGAGGGTCAGAATAAAAGTTCAACTAACCTGGTCTCTGTTCTTCTGTGAGCAGTGGCAGTTCTCTGGCAGACTCATCTGGTCTCCAGCTTTCCTTCCGTGATTTTGTTTTGTCTTTTTGCATCCACAGCATCATCTGGCAAGCAGTTCCTAGATCAACCACGTGTTGTGTGAAAACATCTCACTTCTTGTGTAGCCTGCTAATCTAATGTCTTGCAGCAGTGCCTATTTGAACAGCTATTTGTTATTCTTCTCAGTCTTGTAAATATTCTCATCTTCCCTTAAGTTGCCTCTGTCCCACGCTGAAGAGTCCTAGTCTGTTTAGACGTTGCGTCTATGAAAACAGTTGTAGATCTTGATGCAGTCTTCTTATCTTTGCCTGTCGCCTTCCCTCATTATTCTATAGCCGTTTTGGGCAGGAGCAGAGGGGAGATCGGATGGCACAGAGGTAACTAACTGTGATCTGAGGTGTTTTGCTAGGACACTGATACCGCGCACGTGAGCCAGAGAAGAAATGGTGCCGGCAGGAGCGTGCTGCCGTACGCGAGCGGCAGAAGGGTGCCAGAGAAGATGCCTGGCAGTGAGTGCCGTGGGCTCTCGGGCAGCGAGGAGCGAATAGGCATGGGCACCGCTTGGCTGTGCCGCCGTAGCCACTGCATCCAGTGTAATGTGAACTTGTAAAGCAAATGCAAGACGAAACATGTTGAAAGGGGGTGGGAAGGCAGAGTGTTCCCACACACAATGTTGAATTAGTTCTGGAGGAAGTGCCATGGTGCACTGTGGATTTTAAAAGGGATGACAGCCACAAATCCACAGAAACCCTTTGTTGTCTATTAAGTGCAATGATTCACATGGAAACTGTTTCAGGATGCCCTTAAATTGCTGATTATTCTTCCAGTTTCCAGTTTACTTGGGAAAAGATTATTTTTTCCCTTCTTTCTTATGTTCTTTCCTAAGCTTCTTTCAGTGCCCACTGACGAACAAACTTTGTTCCAATCCAGTAAAGCAGTTCTTGCTTCAGAAAGCTGCTTACACAAGATAAGCAGTAGGCTCGAGGAAGCTAGGTCCAAGGAAAGGCTGAGAAGAGTTTACCTGTGCGCTGCAGCTTTCAGCGCTTTCCTGGGATCGCAGCGTTACAGAATCCCTTCAGGTGGAAGGCGCCTTGGAGGCCGTCGAGTCCAACCTCTTGCTTAAAGTAGGGTGAATGCTAAATTCAAACCAGGTTGCTCAGGGCTTGCCCAGTTGTGTTTTATAAACTTGTAAAAGGCTGGAGACTCCACAGCCTCTTTGGACAACCTCTTCCAATGTTTAATTATTAAATTGGTAGTTTATTAAATAGTAATGTGTACATCATGTAGACAATAAAATTGTAATGTGGTAATGTAACTGATAAGCTGGTATCACTATAGATCTGGGACTGTAAGAATAGGACACAGACGTCAAGCCGAGCATTCGTCAGATCACAGTTATCTTGAAAATTCTGTCTTCGCCGACCATGATGGAAATTACGTTGGCTTTGGCTTCAAGTATGTTAGTTTGCCAGCAGTAGGGATTTTGAAACAGTTTGAGGCCATTAATTTTTTTAGAGTAATGATGCAAATACAGGGAATTGCTCGATCACCCAAGTATTTTGTTTTAAATAAGCGATACTCTGGCAGTATTTAAGATGTAAGACCTTAGAAAAGAATAACTGCCTGGCACTGCTGATAATTGTTGTTAGAGCATGACAAGCAGCTGTCTCCAGATGGTGGTCTGTGTTCCACGTCCTTCTCCTCTACTGTAAATGGAAACAGGTACTGCCGTAGTCATCTAAAGCTTCTTGTAACTTCTCTTTGTTCCTTTCAGCTTTGGTTTGCTTTCGTTAATGGATTTTCTGGACAGATCTTATTTGAGCGATGGTGCATTGGTCTGTATAATGTGGTAAGTGCTACATGTTTTGACTTGATGGTGCTTGGGACTTGTATGTTATTTTGTGGTGTCCCATTTCTCACAGGTTACTGTCTTGGATGTATGTCAGGAAAGGTGAGTTCATTTGTAAAAGCCGTTTTGAATCCACTCTGAGATAGATAAAAAGAATTCGTTTTGGGTGATGTTTTTATCACAAGAATAAATTTGGGAAAATGCCTTAAAAGTACATATTTGGCCTAATGTAACCTCCATAAAACTCTGCAGCTTTTAAATGGAATTTAATTTTCTCTTCAGAAGGATCTTCAGTCTCTTGTACTGAATATTTTGCTGACTGTTCATGTTCAAAATACAGAATCTTTGAGTTTAGATTATTTTTTTTCTCAGACCCTGTGACAGCTAGATGCTCAGAGAAGTGTCATGCAGATGCTTTAGGTTGACTCATGCTACATTAGGTACAGAACGCGAAGTCACGTCGCTGCGTCACCAGCAGTTTTCACTTGAACCAAGAGCAGGATATGTCAGTCCAGGAGTGATTTCTGATTTTCGCCATGCTCTGCAGAGTTGCTGCACTGTGTGACATAACTTTATTACTTTAATCAATGATACTATTTAATCAATAACATTGATTAAAGTCTAGAGGACCTCTGGGACCAAGTTCCACAGCATACCGTAGACCTGTGCTGATGTTTTTGACAGTGTTACCTTTGTAATGTTACTGATGAGTGGCCTGCTGTCCAGATTTATAAGCCATTAGGACACTTTGTCAGTGTCGAAAAACCCTTTGCATTTCTCTATGGAGGGAGGGAATATTTTTTTTAAGTCGACTCATTCCAAATATATGGTAATACAGAAAAAGCCAGCAAATTATCTCTATCACTGAGTAGTATTAATGGAAACACTTAAATTCTGTCACATTAATCTTAAAGATGGCACAAACCCTCATATTCTGTAAGATTTCATACTCTTCGTGGAAGATATTTATTCAGGGATTTTCCACTCCCTTGATTCTCTTCATCCAAATTTCCTGACTGTTACTCAGTCTCTGTCATTTGTGTGTAGATATTTGCATCTATTATCTTTTAAACCTGATTTGATGGGTCTGCCTCCCCTACATAAAGCTGTTGGATGAAACTCATCTTCTAGAATCAGTGAAGTAGAAATTAACTCTTGTTTTCTAAGGCTGGTATTTTCTAAAATTAGAACTGGTTGCATGGACTCATGAAGACTCAAGTGAAGGGGTTCGATTTTAAAGTGGCTTCAGCTCTGTCACCCTTTTCTGTGCAGATTAACCCTTTGTTTCATTAGTAGTCTTGTTAAAATACTAAGTCTAGGAAATCATAAAAAACTGCTTTTGCACTGGTTCATACTGGAGGTTTAGCTTCATAAACAAAAACACTAGAAGACTTACTTCAAGTGAGAACGTAAATGCCCCAATCAACACAGGGAACCTGGGGAAATACCTTAAAGCTGTGTGAGAATGTGCCCTGGTTTGGAATGTATTGGACCGGTGGTCTTAGTTTCAGTTCCCCACCCCCAGATGAGAACGTGCCTGGTTTGGAATGTATTGGACCAGTGGTCTTAGTTTCAGTTCCCCACCCCCAGCCTGCAGCCATTTTCACCATCTGGTTTATCACTTAGCAGCAAAGGAAGCATATTCCCAGTTGGATCTAGGGATGTAATTACTGTTTCTCACTAATCTCTAGTCCTCAGTGTTACTCGTTGCTCCCCGCCTGCCAGCTTGCTCCTGGTGGGAACCACAGCCCAACTTCTGCAAACCTGCGTACGCGCTAGAAACTGCTCCTAACTTCAAGCTGCTTCTTAACTTCAGGAGTGCTTCTCAAACTGTTAAAAATATACCTATGTATAGGATTAGGAATTATTGTTCCGATATAAAGGGAGTGACTGAAGTTCAGTGTTCAGACATGCACACTGGTGTTTCCACTCTGTGCCTGCACTGCAGACTGCAAGAAACGTGGCTACCCAGGCTGGCTTTAAACCAGCTGCCTCCGATCCTGGAAACACTTGAAGAGCAGCGGTGTGGGACTCGGCCGAGGCTTGTTTGCTCTGCTTCTGGCAAAGTGTCCGCCGCCCCTCCTGGAGAGCTTCCGAGGCTTGGTCGTCTGAGCGTCTGCCCGTAGTGCAGGCACAAACCGCAGTTAATTTGGTCCTATCGGTTTGCGCCTGCCTGGAGGATCCCCAAAGTACCAGAATGGCCTTTGGTTTTCAGTAGACTTTTTTTTTAATGTGATTTCCACATTTCCTTTGTCTGCAAACTTAGCTTTGGTTGAACGTATTACATATTTAATTATGGCTACAACTTGCAGCTATATTTGAACCTATTCCCACAAGGCTTTTTTGAAAACGTGCATGTTGTCTTTCCTTCGCAGTCTCGTGTCTTTTACCCTCGCTAGATTAGCTGATACATCGGAAAGTAATGATGCTTAACTTCTTGGGTTTAAGCTAATTGGTCAATAGTATGAATTTTCTTTCATGTTCTTTTGTTCGTAAGTCAATATTTGAGAGTTATGGTTACTGAAATTCACGTTTGGACTTGTTTGGACATTTGAAAATTATGTCAAATAACGTACTAGTTGGTAATAAGTCTTCACTGAAGTCTGTGGGAATTTTGCTATTGTCTAGATACTGAAATATTATCTGAGATACACTTAAAACTTAATAGCTGCTTTTAATTAGTATTTGCTTTCCTTGCAGATTTTCACAGCGCTGCCACCCTTTACTCTGGGAATTTTTGAACGATCGTGTACTCAAGATAGCATGCTTAGATTTCCACAGCTATACAAAATAACTCAAAATGCAGATGGGTTCAACACAAGGGTAAGGACAAGTCTGTTTCTTGAAGAATAACCATGAGCATTGTTATTTTTCCAGGTCTTTCTCTTTTAAAAAATAACTTATTTTCCGCTGTTAATTCTGCTTTGTGCTAGCCACTGAGGTTAAGATTATTCTGCCTCCCAGTTCTTTTCAAGGGACTACCTGTTTTTATTAAATAAAAAAAGAAAATCCTAGTTTTAAAACAATGATTTTCTGTTATGGCTTCAACTGAAACTGGTCCTGACATATCCATAAACTTTGATTTAAAGTAAGATTTGTATCTGAGCATCATTTTTCAATTCACAACTACTGATAAGTGGCGAGTTTACTATTTTCATAGGAACTGGATGACATTGCCTGGATTTTATTTAATATACAAGTTGTTGTAATGCTCTCTACTAGGGGGCTTTTTCACAATTGGTATAACTATGTTCCCATAGTTGTTTTGGAGAATACAATTTGAATTGGTTTATTTGGACTTGGAGATTTGAAGAACGCATTTTACTTCCTTTTGCTTTTTAAAGGCTGGAAAATGCCGGCATTTGGAATTCTGTCTTTATTCCGTAACAGGCACATCTAAATGTACTTCTGAATCAAAGCTGTACAATTGATTTGTTTAGAGAGGAAATTGTAGAGTACGTAAAGCTCTAGTTCGTGCAAAACAGCATTATCTGTAAGTTAAAAATTGTGGGACACAAAGTATTTGCCCATTAAAAGATGATAGAACATTTCATGGTACTGAATCAATCTTTTAAAATCATTCTTTGGGGTAATTAAAGAAGAGTGACTCCATCTGTTTGCTGTATTTTGATAAAGATCTTAAATTGCAAGCATGCTTGCCTATTATATTTTAAGTTGTTAGACTAAAACCATCCAACTGGACCGGTGTTTTCTTGTGAAAGAGCAGAAATTGTAGGAGGAAATAGATCCTGCAGAAGTTTAGGTATTTCACTTCAGGACAAACATTGTCTGACTCTGAACTGCACAATGAAGTGTTTGTTAGGAGTTAGAGAGAGGTCAAGAGTTTTGGGCTTTACTGACGACTCGGTTTGTTTTCCCTCAGGTTTTCTGGGGTCACTGCATCAATGCCCTGATCCATTCCATCATTCTCTTCTGGTTTCCACTGAAAGTGCTGGAGCATGGTAAGGGCTTCATTATGTCTGACGTCGGTAACCGGTGTTCAGCCTTACAGAGCCAGTGTGTTTGCAGAACGGGAGGTCGTGACAAGTCCCAAGAAAATAACGCTGTCAGACAGTTCAATAGGCTGTAGCTGCCGAACTTGGCTAGTTATCTAGTGGCTTTCAGAACTTACTCTAATTTAACATAATTTTTCTTCGTATAGTGACTTTAATACGTGCAAAATTAAACTGCTCCTTTGCCAAAAAATCTTGCTTGAATACTGGATAATGTTCTATAAAATGCCTTGGCTTTTTTGGTAGTGAGTTGAGATCTCAGGTTTTTGCTGTATAATGTTCTTACAGCAGCTGCATTGCAGCCGTTTGCTTTGTATCTTGTTGGACTTCTCCCGTTCCATAACACAGTACTGTAAAGTGTAGGATGAAACAGAGAGATTTCACTACTGTTGAAGTCTGTGGAAAAAATGAATTGGCTGGAACAGAAGTAGACCAGATCAAGAGTCGGAGATATTGGGGAAATGAGACTTTGTTTTACAAATTAGGCTTATTAAGGCTTGCTTTCCATGAAAGGTAATGCAACCACATGGTATTTCAGGGGACAGTAATTCCCATATGGATCCTACCTGGCTTTACAATGGAGATGTGTGGGCAGGAAAAACCAGGGGAAATCTGTTCTTTTACTCGTTGTAAGAAATAGGACTAGATCAGATGAGGAATTTTGGCGTGGTGAAGTGAGGACTAGTATTTATCTGAAATCATGCATTTTTCAAAACTGAAACTCTTTCCTGGAAAACACTACTTTCAAGAAAACCTTCTTGGCTCCAGGATGGATTAGTTGGGGAGGAGGTGAAAGAAAATGGAAAGGCAGGGAAGATGAATGCTCACATCAGAGGCGTGATGGTAGGGATACTTGTGGGAGGCAGGTTCATGTTTCTCTACCTGACTGAGCAAAATGTCAGTTATCCTACCTGCAGTGGCAGCTTCACACGCGGTCTGAGGGACCGGGCGAGAAAGGGGCTTCCCTTCCCTTCCCTTCCCGAGCTCGGGTCAGTTGTGGGGCAGAGGGGGTTTTATGGTTGGCTGGTTTTTGTTTCGATTTGAGGGGTTTTGTTGTTCTGTTTCACTGTTTTTGAGAAATGTTAATCTTGAATAGCTGCTCTTTTAAATCCAACTTCAAAAATTTTAGGCTGATGTCTGTAGCAGGTACAGTAAAGAAAAGTAGAGTTTTTGTTTTAGTCTTCCATAAATGTTTTTCTAATTCCTAAATAGATAACATACTTTTAATTTCAACAATTAAATTAAGACCGGAATACCCACCTGCTCAAATGATAGCTTTCTGAGGTCCTTTGAATAGGTTGCTTGGTTTGCTTTCCAAAGAGGAACGAATATTGGTTTGTCAAGTTTCTTTGTATTTCCAAGTGAAAAAGGGATTTCAGTGCCAGAGACAAAAATGTGCCATTCGCACTGAGATGTTTTTTAACCTCTCAAGTTCGTGAGAATGTGAAGCGCATGTAGTGTATGAATGGGCACTTGTATAGCTTTAGAAATGAATGTTTGCCGAGTGTCCTGCTGTTCTCATTAACAGAAATATCATTCCTTTCAGGAGTGCTTAGCCTCTCAAAGTGGAAGGTCGTGGAATCACTGGAGGGTGGGGGAAAGGCATTAACTTAGTGCATTAAAATGTTAAAATGTAAGTTTAAAAAAATTGAGATTTACACCAAAAATTATTCAATTACTTAAATATGCACTGTGATGTGGCACTGGAGCAGTACACTGGCAGATTGATCAAAACTGTTATATATTTAGGCATACCTTTTTCTTAATAAACTGAGGCTTCTGGCATCAGTAGGGTTCACTGGACATGGAAAGCTTAGTTCTCTAGTGCTCTTCACCCTTTCCATTGACACTAGAGGAAGGAGCAGAGCAACTGTTAAAACTCGATGTGTGTTTGTGAATGATGTGGTCAATGCCTGAAGCCACAGAGTACCAGGGGAGGAGTTGGGCTGATAGAGATTCCAGTGGCTAGAAACCAAACCAATTCCTAACCAGGCTGTCTCAGTCTTTAGCTCCTGTTGCAATGTTAGTGGCTAGTCTATCTGCTGGTGTTTCTTAGTAGTTGGGGTTGAAAAGAGAAAAGAAAGCAGGAGTATAGAACCAGCAGCTTCTGGAAAATACTCACAACCTGCCAGTGCTTTGGAGCTGACCGCATGCAATCATTGTAGAAGAAAACCATAACAAGTAGCTTGGGGTAACTGCGCTGACTAAATATAGAGTCTGTCTGTCTGTAAGCTGGGCAGAGTCTTCACCACAGAGATCAGGGTATCACGGACTCTTCTCCGAAGGCTTAAAAATTTACTGATCCTGGAGACCTGTGTTACAGGAATGTAGTTACCTAAGTAGATGACCCTAGTTTAAGAGTGTCAGATCCGGTTTTGCAAATAAATCTGGCAAAACAGTACCCTCGTAGTAGAAACACTGTGCAAGGCAGTATGTGTTTAGGAACAGGTCCAAGGTTTTATCTTAAGCCTTTTTCATCCCTACTGTTTGTGTATTTCTCTAGCAGTTGTCTTAAAACCTGTGAAAATAGCAATACTTACCATGCTTGAGTAATACTTGAAAGCTCCTGTGAGTACGAGTTCATTTGGCATTAGCGTGGCTGTCGAATGTGCTTTCATGGTACTCCGGTTTTATTCAACAAGGGCTAAGAAAGACTAAACAGACATTTGAAGTATTGCCAAGGTTGACACTTTCAGATGATATATTAACATGTACTTACCCTTCCGCACACTTGCTTAGAGAAAGGGTGCGTGGAGACTGAATGCTGCTCAGTTACTGAATTAGCCTCCAGTAAGATATTTCAGATGTTGTGTCCTTTATAAACAAAACTTTTGAGGCTTTTCTTAATTCAGCTGTATTTCACCACAAATCAGCTGGTGTTTTACAGGCTTTGTCTTCACAGGCACAGCAAAGCGTGGGATTTGTTAGAGGTGTCAATAGGTAGTACAGAACAGACAGCGGCAGAAGCAGCGATGCTGGCTTACCTCAGCTCTTGCAGGCAAATGACGGACTCAGGTCTGGCAAACGCTTCCCATTTTGCTAGGACGGCCTCTGGCAGCCAGGACTATGGACACACGCTCCTTCCGAGTGTCGCGTCTGAGCTGTGGCTTAGCACAGCTTCTGCATTACCCTTACCTCACGGCCTCTAAAAGTGCTTTTAGATGTTCTAAAAGGCAAGGTTGAGACCAGTAGTTTTCTCCTGAAAATCTCTCTTTTTTTTTTTTCATCCATTCTGTTGATACTCATAACAAATGTGATAATTTTTCTTTTTTCTTTCAGATGCGGTATTCACAAATGGCCAGGGAGTTGACTATTTATTTGTCGGAAACATAGTTTACACTGTAAGTTTGTGTATCCTAGCGAGTTTTGAATGGTAGAATTTCTTCACAGTTTTTTTTAACACCACCAGAAAATGGTATAAAACAGAAGAAAGTGTACAAGTAAAATAAAATCAAACTTATGCTGCGTGCATGATTTTTCCCCTTCTTTTTTAATTTCTTTTTTTTTCCAGACATGCACCAACAATATCTTCTGCTCTGTCCTTCCCCCATCCCACACTGCCAAGGTCCTGGGTTGGTACCTAAATGGTAGTAACTTTTTGGGTGTAAAGGGGAGACTGGGCCATGAACACCTTTGAATTTGAGAGCATTAGCACTGAAGTTGTCCTTTTTCTTCTTTCCTTGCAGTATGTTGTAGTCACTGTTTGTCTGAAAGCTGGCTTGGAAACAACTGCATGGACTAGAGTAAGTACTTTTCAGTATCTTTTATTTTATTAGCACACCTTCCACCCTAATGAGTGTTAATAAGAATAATAATAAGTGTTAATAAGAAAAGAAATACTAAAAATCATTTGAGGCTTCAGTGCTTTAATTGGATCTTTCATGTAAAGATAAACTGCTAAGCTCCGTAAGTACAGGTTGTGAGAGGAGAACGAACTCGTAGATGACACGACATGTGTGATGAAAAAGGGCAGCCTGTCAGAAGTGGGAAGAGAACACTAAAGGTATATTGCCGACATCTCTAAATATTTTAAATTGAGAAAATTTTTGCATGAAATCAACATACTACTGTAATTGCTTAAGGAAATAGGTCAAGAGCGTCATCTTTGTAGCTCCTTTAAAAATTCATGCAATAGAAAATGAAAGGTATCTGCCCACAGATAAACAACTTGGGCTTTGAAAACATCTTTGAAGCTAGTAAAAAGCACTAGTGACTTCACATTGGATGAGATTTTTTTCTTTCTTTGTTCGGAAACTTAGCGTAATAAGGATGTTAGTCAAACGGTTCTGTAAATTGCTAGATTTGAGTCATTTACTTGCAATGGGTGAGTGCCCTGTTCCTGGTAAGCATCAGAATCCAGCAGGGCAGAGACCTCCAAAGAGTATGGGGCGTAGGAGGGTTCCTGTGTTGGTGAACCTTCAACAACTTTCTCCCCTCCTTTCCCCCAGCCCCTCTGAAACACTAATCTTTGGATTTTGATGGAGTCCCTGTTTCTGCATACCTCTGAGATACTGTACGGGAATCTAGTTTTCATGGCATAACTGAGACACTCTGACCTTAGGACCAAGCTGTTTTGAGGACTCTAATAGTTTTATTTTACCAGTTTCTTGGAGGGGTTTGGCTTAAATCTCATAACCTTGTTCCTTCTGTTAGTTGTAAAATGTTTTCTTTCATTCCTCGCAGAGGAATTGTTAAGATTAATGAGCTGATGTCTGTTCTGAATTTTAAAGATGAAATGCTATCAGTATGGGTTGTTTAATTACTAGGGAGATGCTAATATTCTCTGCTTCATTCCCTCATCTGAAAATAAAATCTGTTCTTTTTTTGCTGTTGCTTATGCATAAGTTCTGTGTTGTGTACCAGCATTTTAAAATGCAAAAATACTTAAACAAATTAATCCCTCATGCACTAGAAGAGGATATATCAAAGTCTGCATTGGAGGCATGTGAGCCTGTTTAGATCCTGTTATGTTGTGAATTATTTGATGGTTCCTCCTCTCTCGCCTTCCCTGGGTAATTGGTTTCTTTTCAGTCACTTGGGGATAATCATGATCCCCTCTTTTCTAAACTTTATTTTAAAAGATACCATAATGTTTAGTAGATCACAGTGTTCTTTAACGCTGGCATTTTATAGAGAAATTATTGTTACGTGCAGAAAAGTCATGTTTGGAATTAACTTTTTTCTATTTACCCTTCTAATTCCTGTCCCATTGCTTGGAACAGTGACTCTTGTCACCTTGGAATCTGATGTTGGTTACAATTATTGTTTCAGCTGCGAGTGAATCAACACACAGAGAATCTTTAGGTTACTTGAAGAGTATTAAATGTACAACATTGAGTTAAGCCTCTTCTCCATCATCAAGTGGATTGGTTACATGTAATTTGCTCTTGAGAGCAAGAGGGACACTGCCGCTTGGGAGAACATGATGGGTTCAGCTGAAGGCTGTAGCTAAATAATGCAGATTCCGAGTGGCTGGGAGCCTGGCATATCCAGTAGGTAGTGTGGAAAGAAAGGCTTTGGTAAAAGCGGTACCATGATGCATCACAAAATCTGCACGTTGGAGCTGTGTGGAGCAGCTTCATGTTCCACATTACCTATCTGGAACACTGCAGGAGGCTTTCTCCCGAACGCACACAGCTTTCTTCACTGCTTCACCGTACGGTATGAACTATTTCAGATAAATAGGATGCACAGGATAGCCATACAGTGTGTCTAGTTTTCATGAGAGAGCCTTGAGTTCTCTTTTCTGACCGTCACTCACTCAACACATCTGATGGACTCGTTTCTGCTTTGCACATTAATTCTCCAGGGGTAAATGACAGAGATCAGTGGAGAATCAACAGTGCGAAGTTGGTGGGGTGAGTATATAAGGAACATGTTCAAACAGGGCAAGGAGGGCTCTTTCTGAAAGCAGAAGCTCTCTTAAAGGCAGAGGAGCAATTCAGGCAGGTACAGGCCTGAGATGAGGCGATGATTGGGAGAACCATGAGAAGAAGATAAGGGCAACACAAAATGAGCAGAGTCTTTGCTGAGCTGGAAAGGGCAAGGTGCAAGCTGCAAAACAAACTGCCCTACCAGCAGACTGGAAAGAAAAATAGGAGGGAGGAAAAAAAACCAAGTAATTTCACTGGCATAAATACACCTCCTACAGAATAAGACTAGGTCTTAGATTGGTTTCCCTGCTTACTTTTATCTTACCGATTTTTTTAATCGTAAAGTCTGTAGGAGTTTGTAGCTTGGAAGCATCAGTCCAAGGTATGCGGAGCCTTCTGTGCCCTTGTCTGGCAGGAAGGCTGTGGCTCAAGAGAAGGTGTCCTGTCCTTTTGGGAAAGCAGTGCTGGTGCTGTGCTGCCATTGCGCGGGGCTGGCTCTTCTTAACGACAAATCCTTGCAGGAGCCTTGCAGTATGTGTTCTTTGGGGAGCCGAGCACTACAGTTGCTCGCTGGGCCAGGGGTTTGTTGCCGTCAGAATCTTGATGTGACTTGTCCCCGGCTTTCAGGAAAGTAAGTAGACTGAAAGGATAAAATCCTCCCCTTTCCTCCAAGTGTTTAAAAAAAAATAATCTTTCCAGTATCTTAGTATTATTTACATTAGAACTGAAGCAAAGAAATGTGGGTTGTTTGTTTTGTTTTTTTTTTTTTTTTTAAATAAAGCAGTTGCTGATCAGATCTCCTGGGTGAAACAGAGTAAATAGCAAAATTTGGAAAGAAATCTTCCTGCCCGCTGTGTCTCTCCAGGAAGGGGCCTATCCGGTGTCCTGCTCATTAGCCCAGCAACTCTTAGGGTTGAACAAAATTCCGGCTTTCTGAGAGTGCCTGGGAGAGAGTTCTTTCCATTGCCTCTGACGTTTTGCCGGATGAATGCTTCTACTGTAAGGCAACCTCCAGTTGCTCCCAGCTATCTGCCAGTCTGCACTGGTGCTGCAGACTCCTTGCTTGTTTGTTTTCCCTGCCTTTTCTGGAGAAAGCTCCCCTTTCCAAGGATGCTCAGTGCTTCTGGAGGAGGAACAATCTTCCTCTCCTTCCAGAGATTTGTGTCTGTCTCACAGCGGGCAGAACACAACACTCAGTTAGACACTTCTTCGGCTCTCAGACATGCTGTTCAAAAAATCAACAAATGCGATCATCAAATAGAAAGTATAAAGCTGAGAACTAAACAAACACACTGTGTCCACCACAGTAACGGGTGTGTGAATTCATTCCCATGTTCCTAAACCCATGTCATTAGTAATTAAGATTTATGCAGGTACTTCTCTGAATTGGAGCCAAAGTCATCAGCCACGGGGGCTGTTGGCATTCAGAAAAGCTGGAGCCAATAATGAGCTCAGTTGCTTGTTATAACTGAAATTACTGATTCCATCCACTGCAGTGTAAAAGTAAAACAGCTTAAATCATCCTGAGCAGCAAAATAGTTTGGGTGCGTAAGAAAAATTACTTTCTTTAATGCAACTGAAACGAAGTCTGTGCTCGATGTGTTCTTGATCGCTTTAATACTACTTTTGTTTACTCTTAGTGACTCGACAGACTAAAGAACCAGTAAAGATGTAAACTGCATTGCATATCTGTAAAGCACCTTTAAAACAAAAAAACAAAGCTGCTGAGTAGATGTTGATTGTGGTAGTGTAGTGTATTACACGATGCTGAATCTTCGTCCCGGAAAGGTATGAGCGTGGTGCACATGGCTTGTTTGCATGCACTCTGCCTTGAGGGATTTCACGGAATGGTCAGGCTTGGAAGGGTCCTCTGGAAATCCCCTACTCCAACCCCGCTGCCAAAGCAGGGCCTCCTGGAGTTGTCTGTGTGAACTTTAACCTGAGCCTTTGAAAAATTCTACCTTGATGTATGTGTTGAACTTGGGATGTGCATGATGGGAAGCAGAAACTAGATGAGAGAAATGAGAGTTCCAAGGAAAATCAGATGAGTGTGTGGAGCTCTGAGTAAGACAGATGGGCTGAGAAGACTGTCTGCCCTGTTGTGAGGCAGAGATGAAAGAGGAGAGCTGTTTATGGTGTTCAAACAACCTGTGCTACTGGCCTGAAAGCACGCGTGGTCGACAGGCCTGAGCGGGACGGGCAGAGCGCTGAGCTCCCTGTAGGTTGGGTGGCCGGAGGAAGGGCGCAATGTTGACTCCCCTTCTTTCCCTGCTCCTTCACAGTTCAGTCACCTGGCCGTCTGGGGAAGCATGCTGCTCTGGCTGGTCTTCTTCGGCGTCTACTCCGCCATCTGGCCCACGTTCCCCATCGCACCGGACATGCTGGGGCAGGTCAGTACGAACGCTCGGCTGCGTGGTAAGCTCCTCGGCACAGCCCTGTGCTCCCAGCGCTGCTCCTTGCTGCTGCCTCAACACTCGCGCTGCGCTTGGAAAGGAGCGGTGCTCTAGTAAGAGTGCTTGTACTTCATTTTAAACTTCTTTTTAATCCCTGCATTCATTTAGCTTAATTCCTCATTAGAAAAGCCCTCCTTCTTCCCAGAAGTGACATCATACATGATTATATGCACTGTGGATCCTGTATGACAATTCTCAGTTCACTTGGATAGCAGCGAGACTGGCTCTTTCATCAGGGCTTTCCTAGTAAGACTTTGCGTGTTTGACAAAATGCCAGGTAGAAACCTAGTTTATTTGGTTTGGGGTTTTGGTTTTTTAACATGGGTTCTCTGTTCCATATATTTTGCTTTCATATTGTTCCTTTTTTCCTGCGTTCATTTAAAATAAGCCTGAATTTACTTGAGGATAGGATGAGATGTTCAGAAGCAGGAGAGAAGCTGTTACATTACTGGTCCTTTTATAATACTAGAGGAATTTTGAATTTCTTCCTTGGCTGTTAGCAGAGTTCCAGGTGGTGAAATTTTCCCTTTGGTGTCGTTATTTCAACCTGTGGAGAGAGGATTGAGTCATGAGCCTGTCAAAGTCACTCAAGAGCCTTGTGCATATTGAAAATAGGGGTTTACCATGAACAATGAAGGATTTAATAAATGTATGGTGAAAAGTTATTCTGTAGAAGTGGAACTACTGGTCAATATGACCAGAAAAAGATATTTTGTACTAAGTTTAGAGTTTTCTTTAATGCAAAGATGCTGTTTATGATACAGAAAGAAGAAAAGCAAACTAATAATTTTAACAAAGAATCTAAGGATATTTAACTCGTGACCCTTGTGTACTGGAAAATAATAATTAAAAAAGCCAAGCGTTGGCAATTAGAGATTTTTTGAGGTTACTCTCGTGTGTACTCAACAAGAGCAGTCAGGCATGATTTTCTTACTGTTCTGGTCTAATACGTATTTTATTATCTTGTGCTAAAACACTGGGGATAATGGAGGCTATGGTGGATTTTCATGGACAGGTTTTTACAGCAGACGGTGGCAGCTGACAGGCTGGGATCAGCAAGTGAGTGACTGACAGACAAAGCCTCAGTCCTCTGATAGTATTTCATGGTGATCTTCCTGTGTTTCACAGCATGTACAGCATCAATAGCTCTGATTCAGGTTTTCCTATATCAAGCAGAAATGTGACTTGAGTACCATGCAGAGCCACAAGCTGCTTATCCTCCACAGCAGACTGGTAGCGCTGCCATTAACGTGTCGGCCTTCTAAAGCACAAACAGTAAGGTGAGCTCTTCCTTCAGGCAAGAAGGGTCAGACCATCAGTTTTGCTTGGTGATGCTTTTTTTTTTTTTTCCCCCAAAAGTAGCTCCCTTTTTTTTTTAATTGCAACTACAACAAAGTTCTTATTGTGTTGGTCATGAACATTTGCTCCAACATAAACCACCAGTCTCAGAACAAAAGCTTCATGTTACTAAGGTTTTGGTTTTGCTTGAATATGTCTTTAGAAAGTGTTTCTACTTAAACTTTGGTTTTATGCTCTGGTTTTCTGACATTATGACTTAAGAAATGGTGCTAATATCTTGCTGAGATGAAAATAATCTGATGTGCTTTTCTAATGGAGAACACATTTACTTTCACTGCTTGAGTGTCTAGTTCAGTACTTGTGGAGCTGTGTCCCTGGATCAGTACTCATCAGTCGAAGATATGAAGGATTGCTCATCGTTCTAGAAAGACACTTTTTGAACACAAGCAGTCAGAAATAATCTGTTGTATGGCTTTCAGTGTCGGGGGGGATGGGGATCAACACCATTCTGTCACAATTTTCTTGTGTTTTTGAGAGAAGGAGCAGCAGTAGAAGAGAGTGGATTTTTTGTTTCTGTTATCCTTTTGTAAAATCAAGGAAAGCTCCCAAGGTAAAGGGGACTTGGTTACCGCTTGCATTAACTTACACAAGTCTCTTGAGTAATCGGTTGCTGTCATAAAACCAGCTCACGGTGAAAGG
>NW_009621627.1:0-40277 GCF_000690535.1 Cariama cristata
GGGCCGGGCAGAGCCCGGCTCCGTCCGCGCTGCGCTCCCGCCGGTTGGGTGCAGACCCCGGTGAGACCCCCCGAGCCATCTGTTCTCCAGGCGGAGCAGCCCCAGCTCCCTCAGCACCCACCTCCCCACCCCTCTCGGACAGACGCTCCGAGCCCTCCATCTGCCCAGCACCATGCGCTGTGCCATTCTCCCCACCCGAAGCGTTTGGTTGCCGCCACCACGTCTCAAGTTGCTTTTTGTGGGAGTCAGTGGGGTACCTTCACCTTTAATAACCCTTAATTCATTTGCCCCCTTATATTTTTCCCGTTGCTTTCTGAACCTCTGTAAGCTTGGAGCATCCTCAGCCCCACCCCTACTTCTGCCAAAAGGGACAAGTGGTTCCCTTCTCCACTCAACTCTCCCTTTTATAAAACCGCTGTCCTCTCTGCTTTCAAATCTCCTTTCTATTTTTCCAAGTCGTAATCCAAGGAAACCATTCTTCATATGAAATCTATTCTACAGCACTGATTCCCTTTCTCATTCTTTCTGTGCTGTTCTTGAGCTGCTGTGTCCTCTCCTGGATGGGACCGGCGATGTCTGTCACGCTGAATTCAAGATGCAGGTGCCACAGATGTTTAAGTAGTGGTACCAAGTTGTTTTCTGCTTTGCTCTGTTCTTAATTCCTGCCAATTCCTAATATTCAGTTGCCTTTCTGCCCACTAAAAAGCACTGGAGCTAACGTTGTCATTAAACTGTTACAAATGAGATCCCATTTCTGAGATGCTTAGACAGTATGATGCACATAGGGCTAGGATTGCTTTTTTCCACAAGTACTACTGTAAATGTATCAGTACTAAATTTTAACTTTTTTTTCACTCATTTTTCATGCTACACGTACTTATGATTTGACTCAACTTGGTCACCCTTTTTCATACCACTGACAGCAAATAGCGAAGAGCAAGGGTCCTCGGCGGCACCCCGTGAGTGACTTTCAGCATGAAATCTGGCCACTTTTTCTTGTCTTTTAACCAGTTATTTAATCTCCATGGAACCTTCCTCTCACCCCATGGTGGGTTCATTTCCTTAAGAAGCTTTAACTAAGGACCTTCTCAAATGTCTTATGGAAATAGAAGGAGGCTATTTTCATCCAGGTCTTTTACCTATATGTTGAGTCCTTCAAAAACCTTGCCAAGGCACAATTTTCTTTAAGAAAAAAAAAAAAATATTGTCAGTTCTTCCATGATCTGTTTTGTTCCTTTGGCCACTTTTCTGGGTTTTTTTTAGATCGGCTTCAGCCAGCTTGCGTTGTGTGGGTGTCAGAGCTGCTTATTCCTCTGGAAAGTTTTTAAAGGTTGATCTTACCTTTGTCACCTTCCATGCTTTTGGTGCTAGGACAGTTTCCAACTGCTACTCAAGATCGTGATCTAGATTTTTCATACTTGAGGGCCTGTAACACTCTGTGGAGAACACGCCTGCCCTGGTGACTTGTTTCTTTTGTTCTTTTGCTCATTTTGTTGCTTTACTCTGTTCCTGCCGGTGCTTCAGCCCAGCACAGATGCTGTCCTTCAGGTGCCGGGGCACAGCTCGCCGTGGGGCTGCCTACGCCAGGCAGGCAATGGAAAACTCAGTGCTTTATGTTTTCTGTGATGTTTCATGCTCTCCGTAGCAGGCTGTGTCACCTGGGCAAGCAGCGGTGACGTCCGGAGGCCCTGAGGATCTTTGGAGGCTTCGTTCTCGTTTCACAGCCACCATCCAGCTGAGAAGTGTGCCAGATGAAATGAACTGTGCCAAAATGTTCATACAAGTAACCAGATTTTTATCATCATTGTAATCAGTTTGGCTGGCTAGTTTCTATGGTTAAAAGATATTTATGGTTCTGTTTCTAAAAAGTCAGATGCATTAGCTACTCTAAAAGGAAAGGACCAAATAATTCCCTGTATTAACAGTGTATGTTTAAGAGAAAGGCTTTAATTTTGTATGTATACAGAGAGCAAATGTTCTGCACAGACAGACAGTGTTTTTGCACAGAACTGGAGACCTCAATTTTGATGTTTACAAAACAGAAAGATGAAAGGGATTAGAGTATCTGTTTTTGTCAGCTCAAAGGGAAGATTTAGAGAAGGAGTTTAGAAGTGGTTATTGCCATGGTGTAACTCCTATTTGGGCTCAGTCCTGCAGTTCTACCTCACGTGTGGTCTCTTAAATGGCTGGGAAAACAAAGAATCAAGAAATAACTGAAAAACATCCAAGAAACTTCAACATACTGGTTAACTGGACATCAATCCAGGACACCATTAAACTACAATAAGAGTGATGGGCAGTGAAGTTTCCTACATTTGAACATACTTCAAAATACAGAAGTGGAAAAAATAAAATAAAAAAAACCAGCAACATGGATTTACATTCAAAATGAAATTTGGATAAACAGTTTCAGAGACATGTTTGTTCTGGAGTTCCTCTGCAAGAGCTGTAGCTGACGTGAGCAGGCAAGAATGAGCACTATCTAATTAAAAATGAGCTATAAATATTCAAGTATCACTAAACATGGCCTGATTCTGCCTGTCTCCCTCACAGAGCACAAGATCAGTCTCCTGACGGCTTCATTACAGGTAGGGAGTGAGGTGCTAGTCAGTGCAAAGAAGAGGTACAGAATCAGGACCACAACGAGCAGCAATTACAAAGTCAATTAACTTTCTCAGAGGTTGCTCAGGGCTAGATTTTTAAAGGGATTAACAAAAGCTGTTAGAAACTAACAGCAAGGACACTGCTGAACTCCATCAGGTGCTAAAATATAGTTGGTCCCTAAATGCCTTTAAAAATCTGTCCCCAGTGCAAAGTTTCCTCATTTAACAGGGAAAAAAAAAAAAAAAGGAGAATCGCTTAAATGTCAGTGAATACATTGAGCCAGACTTTGGGAAACCACAGGGACTTCCAGATTAACACCTGCTCCTTCAGAAGCTGGCACACTTAAAACAGTCCCTGGTGGTATTTATTCCCCGTGTTTCTGCACAGAGCGCATGGATACCATCCTGCCTGCTCCCTACTCCCACGGGAATCCTGTGCAGCCAGTGTGGATGCCAAGAGGTGTGCTGCTCTGCTTGGCTGCCAAATTTGATCTTGGGCAAAGCTCAATGGAATTCCAGAGGAGTGGAAATGGTGACTGGTGACACGTGGCTCTCGGAACTGGACCCTACAGCTCATGTTGATGCTTGGGAGCGCTGGCTACGGGGTAGGACTATCAGCATATGTCTTGCTCCAGTTTTATTAGCAGCATGTCATGAAACCTGGTGCAGCTCTGTCAATGATGGTAGAAGCGGGGATTTACAGGGAATCCGTTAGAAGTGCACTTTTGTCATGCAGAACTGTGTAATGGATCCTGCTTCCTTGGCGGGTGATGAGGCAGAAGAAGATTAGTGCTGTTGACAGCAGGACAAGTCCAATAAAAAAAAAGGCTGCGAGTATCAGGCTGGCTTCTGCAGGACTCAAAGTTTTGCCAAAAAAATTGCTCCCTTTGCTGTCATAATCTGTTAAAAGAGAAGTAGTTCATGAGAAATCTACACATGAATCTGAAGAGTTTTAAATGACATTTTAAAAAAATCCTTACCCTTTGTAGTGGTTCTGTTTTTTGCAGTAGTTGTATCATATGCTGCAGTTGTGAGTCCTCCTTCTGAAGGAGCTTCCCGCTCTGTGTGGAGAGAGAAAAAGCATAGTTAAGTTGAAAGCCTTAATAAACACTTTTATCTCTTCTGCAAAAGTAGTGTTGATTTGATTTAATTATTTCTACCTTGTTGATCTGAACCGAAATCATGATTAGATCAGCACAGCTATTGCTCTGGGCAGCTCCGTGGGCAACATCCCCCTCTTTATAGGCATCTCTGTTACTCCACTGTTTACTGTAGTGTTAGGACAAGGGGTAACAGTTTTAAACTGAAGGAGGGTAGATTTAGCTTGGACATAAGGAAGAAATTCTTCCCGGTGAGGGTGGTGAGGCAGTGGCAGAGGTTGCCCAAAGAAGCTGTGGATGCCCCATCCCTGGAAGTGTTCAAGGCCAGGTTGGATGGGGCTTTGAGCAACCTGGTCTGGTGGAAGGTGTCCCTGCCCATGGCAGGGGGGCCAGAACAAGATGATCTTTAAGGTCCCTTCCATCCCAAACCATTCTGTGATTCAGTTCTGCATTTGCTTGTTCATTTGAAGTTTCACAGCCCACTTGAATACATGGTATTAAATAAATTCACCTTGTGCAAGGAAGTAGTATTTTGGCTACATTTGGCATGACATTTGTCACCCCGCTGCTAGAGGGTTACAGGTACGAGGTATGCCTGCTGACACTGTTGCAACCCCTGAGGAGGAGAATAGCAAGCACAGTGGGGACCCAGGCAGGAGATGCTGGATCCAGATGTTTAGTGAAATTATGTGATGTGGAGAGGCTCACAAAGCACTTTTGGCTTCACTCACAAGTGGTGGAAAGGACCAGCACCACTCAAAAAGTTTGCCAATTTTTTAGTCAAAGGATTGCCTATTTCTTGGACAGGATCTACAATCATTCTCTGGAGCATCTTCTATCTCAGCTGGCCGCTGCCCATGCAGGAAGGAGCTCGAACAGCTCTGGGAGCTGGCAGTGAGTGCAGGGAGGAATCAGCACTATGCCCACCTGCAGGCCCTCCCGCACACCACGTGGCAGCAAGGCTGGAAAATAGCTTTGCAGTTGTTTTCTGCACCACCTGCAGATGACTAATGGTCCGCAGGCTGCCACTGTCTCAGAAGGGCTCTTGTGAAGCACCAACTGGTTTTAAGGTGTAGCGTACAGCAAAGATTACTGTCTTCGTCACGTCATTGGGGGTATTTGTCCTGTCCCTAGATGATGCTAACTGCCCACGGCAGTAATGCACAGGTGCTTCCACCAGCGTGCAGGGTGGAGCGGTGATGTTAGCTCTCTTGCTTTCCTCCCCACCTTCCATCTGATCTGCTGTGATACCACCTCTGAGTCCTAGGACGTGTTTCTGATACTGCACCTGATTTATTGATGGTGTAGGTCGTCTCCATGCCAGCGTGGATGTGATCGGCGACGTGGCAGTGCAAAAGCCACGTTCCAGGGTTTTCTGCTACGAGTTCAACTGTCTGGAAAGTCCCAGGAAAAAGGTCATATACATCTCCTCTGTGGTCCTTATCTGTCTGTGGCAAAGCAAAACCAGTGTCGTGAGAGTTGTGCCTCAACTACCCCCCTGCAGGCACTGAAATATTCCAGTTAGACTTTCAGCTCCTCCAGGTAGATCAAATGCTTCTTGTCATACGTTTCTAGTGAGCCTTATCTAGGGAAACTGAGGTCTGTGGACACGTCTCATTTAATCAATTAATTAATTAACAACAGGAGACCACCTCCTGAGGACTTCAAGTGCTGGTTGAGCACAGGTGTTTCTTTGAAAGACAGGTTTTTTTAGATAGCCCTGCCAGTGGCAAGCTGTCACAACATAAAACCGTACTCTAAGCAGGCATAACTCTCTCCAATTTCCTCATACCTATGGTTAAACATGTATTTTAACTGTGTCTGCTAATAGTGATATTTATTCATGTTTCGTAAGAGGGTCGGAGTAATAGAAGCTTTGCAAGGATCTCATTCATTTCCTATTTCTTTCACATGCAAAACTCCCACCGACCTCAGCATCAGCCCAGGGCTCTGTGCCCAAGCTGCAAAACCAGCCTAGAACCTGGACTTTTTTTTTTTTTTTTTTGCACCAATTTCCCATCACACTATAAAGATTTCACTTTGATTAATTTTACCAACCTTGAAGATGAAGGTCTGTGCATGGAAGTGAACTGTATGTATATCCACTTCATTGCCCATTCCTATCAAATACCAGTTTGTCCTATCACCTTCATTCATCGTTAGACCCAGGAGACTGTTATAAATCTTCCCATTGATCGCTGCAAGAATGACAAAATAGGACTGATTAAAAACTGGCCAAGGTACAGGCGATGATAACCTCCACCTCAGGCACCCTTCACACCTCCTCTCTGGGGAGAAGGGTGCCCAGGCAGAGAAGGGACAGGCCTGTGTGGCCAGGGCAAGGGCTTTCCGTAGTGACCACTGCCATCGCAGGGAGACAGTCACGTTCTTGTTTCATTTTCCAAATCATCTAAGTGTACGGCAGCAACCATTTTTTCTGTCTTGAAAAGCATCTGATAGGTTTTTTTACTGGTTGAAATCAAACTCCTGAACAAACAGGATTTATGCTGAGAAGCTACACGGAAAAAGAGGGAATAGAGTTATTGCCTAAAATGGGTACTATCTGTAGAAAGAGAAGTTTGCTTTGCTGGGGCTGCTCCTGCCCCCATCCGATCCGTTCTGCCTGACTCCTGGGCTGGTTGCTACTACAGCCACAGTTTTACAACGTCATCCTTTACACGCCTACAGAACAAGCTTGCAAGGAAGGCAGCTCCCAAATGACAAGGGAAGTCTGGCAGGGCAGCCTCTTCCAAGAGTGTAAGATTAAACTATCTTGTTAGAAAAATATCTTGGCTGAGCCTCATGAAATCTTTTTTTATTTCCAGAGTTGCAGTTTATGAAGTTGTCACGTGGTTGGGTAACTGCAGGCTAGGTCCGATGTCTTCCTAAAAGGGCTTTGAAAAATAAACCTCTGTCCTCTTGGCTGCTGCCACCGAGTTCTACATACCATGCATGCAGTTGCCTTCTACAAAGTTCTCAGTGGAATTAAAATCATCAGGATTCTTATGAAGGTATGTTTCAATATTTTCTTTTAAATACCAGGATTCATTTTCATCAAACACCATAAACAGAAGAGTAAATTCACGATCAATGTCTTTCCTTAGACCTCTTTCATCTAGAATGCCTTTTCTGCAAACTACAAGAGGCCCAATCAGACCGCTGTATGTGTCCTGAAATAAAATAAATGTATGTGTTACAGATATTCAGTTCATCCAGTTATGAAAAAGATAGATACAGATTAAATAAAGATGAAATTCCATTTTCCTATCAGATGAGAAAAAAAATCATTATTCTCTCTGATTAGAGATACCTTTCTCTACATATCCTTATGTTAAAGTACCAAAGCAATGTTTTGCCTTCACCCCAAATCCCTTCAACTATTCTTTAAGGAGAGAATCACATTACCATGGTGTATCCCTGGGGATTTCAGTAGATTAAATGACCCAGGCATGTGCAACTGCTATCAAAGAGGACAAAGCATCTAGCTCTGTAAATCGTTCCTCTAGCCTGTGGTCCTCGCATAAATGCGAAGCAGGATCCTTTCAGAAGCATTATGCAAGGCAGCATACTTTAGCCAAAGCAATGTAATCTTTAATAACCATTTCTTGGTTACCTTTACAAAATTCACTGTTGAATAATAAACCCAAGTGATACAGTTTGGATCTGTTTTACCAGGGCCGGACCGTTCTGGGACATTCCACCTGTAGGTGTTTATTTCCCCTGAAACAGAGAGAACAATTTTATCAAGAGCAGCTGGGTATTAGAGGCTTTGTAGAGTATGTAACTGAGATCTGCCACCTTCCTCATCAAAAGATGATCTGCATCAAAACTATCTGGGGAAGCATGCAGCAATGGGATATGGATGTGATTCTGCCTTCCAGGAGGCCAATGATGTTCCAGTGGTGTAAATGAAGGCAGATAGCCCCCAGAAAAAGAGATCTGCAAATGATTCTGACAACAATGGCATCCCACAGAGGGAAATTTGGAGATAGGACTCTTCATCTTTCTCCTTAGGCAAAACTCGTAGCAGATCAATGATCTTGGACCCCAATGCTTAAGGTCAGTTGAAGATGTTGGGAGCCAAGCTCCAGAAAATGTTTCTTGGACTTTCTCAGTTGAGAAGGGCACAAAGATGTGATAGTTGCCTCTGGGATTTTGCAGACAGTGCTGCAGCAGCGTATCGGCTCTGGGCCAGGAGAGGAGATCTGAGTACGTACCCACCTGCTGACTGGGAGAAACAAAGAGGTCCTTTCCTCTCCCAGCTAAGCCCCTGCTCCCCAGCAATTACTGGAGAACCCCTGTCCCTTCCCAAAAGCCATCACATCTGCCACATCCTCCCTGAGCAGAGCTTCTCTGACCTCCAATTTAAAAAGACAGAACAAGCTGATGAGGAAATTATGTGTTTGTGTGAGGATCAGTTCTCTATGCTGAACACAAACACACTTATGTTCAGATGAACTGCCTGTGCTGTGTGACTCTGCTTTGGTTTTTTGCTGGTACTGCAGGGAAGGGTAAGAGACCAAGACGTGGTCAGCATCTTGCCCTTTTAAGTGACAGAGAAATGTTGAACCAGGCAGTCTCTGGCCCAAAAGTCTTCCATGGTGACAAAAGCCAAGAACAACTGGGGACATGCTATGAGTCAGGGGAAAACAAGGAAATGGCCATGGTCTTAATACAGGCCAAACCCAACAGCTGCACGCATCAAGGCAAAGGAGAGTTTTCAAGCTTAAATGGTTGTGAAGTGACTGAGCCTAGTTTTGTGTCACTAAGACACTACACTGTTTGATGGATCATGCAATAGCAGGTTTTCTTGTAGAGCAATAACTACAAAAAAGAAATGGTGACTCTCAAATATCGTACTATAGGAGATGACTCTCATGTAAATGTTGCAGTATCATTTAATCTTACAGGACAAGCACCTTCTGTTCATTACAGCATGGGTTTACACACTTCAGCAGAGATCAGAAAGGCTTTCAACACACAACACTACACTAATAAGACAGAAAACACTAACAAGAAACCCCTCAGTCTCAGAAGCATTCTTGCCATGGAGATATACCCCAGGGAAGAGTTTGTTATCCACCTGTATCTAACCTGCATGTCATCACACCTTTTTAGAGGGTGAGATGTGAGAAGAGAGCCTGACCGTGGTCCTTCACCACTTCTTTGCTTTTTACTTCTCACTTCAGGACATTTGGATGCTGTAGATGGAAAAATCTCCACTCTGCTTAAAACCTGAGACACTTCAGATGGCATCAAAGACCTATCTTTGAAGTGCAAATGAGGCATAACCCCTGAAAAGACTGATAAACAAGAGGAAAATCGATGTTTTCTCCCTTTCTGCTACTGGGTAAACAGAGGAATGGACAGTGAGAGGACAAAGCTGTGGCAGCTGAGAGCTGTTTTGGCTTAGGCTGCTATGGATCTACTCTCTGCATCTCTTTACCATGCCACCCACAGTCTCTTCAGGAGCTGGCAGTGCTCTCAGGAGCACAATTTAGAAGAACATAAGTCTGACTGATGACTGGTTCAGGATTTAGTAGACTAGATGGATCCTGGGAAGCTTGGGGTGAGCAGTCCAGCCTGGCTTAGGAAGACAGATAGCAGGGATTTCTAGAAAATGGTGGTGGGGACTGAAGTGCCCAGGAGTTATTCTTGTTTTGGGGGACTTGTTTTCTGTGTTAACTGCTGCTTCGGAACTCCTAAGGAAAAGTCTGTCCTTAGATCTTGCTGAAGAGTCCTTTCCTTTGGCTTACTGTCAAAGGCAGACACCTTCCCTCTTCCAACTCATCCCAAGCCTGCTCCCATGTGGCCACAGCAGACGTGACAGCAGTGTTCCCAGTGTTACACCTCAACTGCCAACAAAGCAGCATCAACAACATCATGGAGCAAATAACAAAACAAGGGAATCATAAATCAGCTCCTTTTTTTTTTTCCTCTCCAGATACTAACCACAGGTACTCCTTCGTCAAACACCAGCAAGGCAGATGTTTGCTCACTTTTGGCCATGAATTTCTGTGTGATTGTACTGTATTGATACAGCTGTTTATAGGAAAGAAATTTCAGCTTGCAGAGAGGTTTAGTACATCAGAATTTCTTTTTGTTTAGTTTCGCACTGAAGCTCACAAATACTGTGAAAAAAATTGCATGGGTGATGGAAAGCAGAGGTATGTACATTTTGGATTGACTATAATGCCTGGCTTTGAGTTTGAGTTCCTACTGGTATACAAAACCCAACATAAAAATTGAAGTACAAGAATTTTAACAGATTTTTTTCTATATAAAAAATTTCAATGCTGTGAGAACTATTTTCCAGTATTTTCCTCACTGGAAGATGTGTATTTGATACACCGTTTCAGAGACTTTTACTTCGCATGACGGCTCATTTTGCATTTTATGCATCAGCTCTGAATGCAAATGCCAGTTCTGTGTAGATTAAGAGAAAGGCAGAGTTAACATTGCCAACTGCAATTCTACCACCAAGTTCCTCCGTTTTTAAAACACTGTTAAGGTGTCAGTCTGGAGCCAACTGCAGCTCTGGCTTACACTTCTCTTGCCATGATTATGGGCCTGCTTCTGCCTTTTTTGGAGGTTGTCCAGTGATACTACATTCCTCTTTCTACCCCTGATAGGAACAAAGGTTCATTCTCTGCCCGAACATGCTCACTTGATTAAGAACCTACATGTATGACAACACAGAATTGTACCTGAATAAATGTTGTGGATATTATGTCTGGAAGAATATACAGGTATGCATAAGCTTGACAGAGGGATTGTCATTCGCGTGCTAAAATACTTTTATGTACAGCCTTGGTAGCTCAAAGAACAACAAAAAAAAAAAAAGCAGCCTTACCGGGGAGGGTAATTGGTGTCTCAGGTTGTTCTTCACAACCCACTTCTTCTATACCATGTGCGCTTATTGAGTAAGGCCTGCTGGCTTTGTTCTTAAATACGACCAGTACAGAGTCGCCAACCTCGGCATGGAGTAACGGCCCTAAATTAAGACAGAAGATGCCCGTGATTAATGCTGCTTTTCTGAATTTAACAAACTTACAATAGCTTGGCCTAGGAGAGGAGCCAAGGTCTTTCTCGAAACCCTCAATCTTTTCTATTCTTTCAGCAAAGCCATCAAACTTGGTTTGTTATCTCAGCTGATGAGAAGCTCCACATATATAAATAATCTTCTTTCTTTTCAGCCAATGAGAAGATTTGTTCACCCTGGAGACAGGTCTTTGGACAGCTTGTTTTTATGGAAAGCTCTTGTGGATGGTTTTTGTATCTTTCAAAATTTTATTTCTTAAGCTGGTAAGAACTTTTTTCTTTTAACTATTTTTTTACCTTTGTACTGCAAAAAAGAAAATGGCAAATATATTCCTAAAGACTGTTGACTATTTTATGACAAGTCGTTGCCTATGTCTCACACCATAAAAAACATGAGCTGATGGTTATTTTATGACATGCATAAAATTTTGTCTTGCCCAGTTTCAGATACAAATCCAGACCCTTAATATTGACTTAATCTGCCTACAAGAGTCTCCTCCATGTTACATGCACTGAAGCAAAGGCAAATCCTGGAATTGCCGTTTTGGCATCCTCCCTGTTAGTACTCCTTAGGAAACTCTTATTCTTGTTTGAGAATGAATTCTCTAGATTGGAACGCATCTTCACACTCAGCAATTATACAAATTGGGTGTAAAATCACTGATAACCTGGAATAGGCATCAGTGTTCCTTGTTTTCCATGTTAATAAAGCTGGAAAATTTCTTAGTTTTTGGAAAGCAATCCTCTCACTGATCAGGCTCCGTCTGTGAGTCATGAGAGCTACTTGCCCAGGATTTCCAAGTGTTCCTCCTCCTCCGTCCTCTCTTTGCGCTGTGTGAAGTTGCCGTTTGTGTACTCCCTGTAAACCACCTTCTTGTATTTTGAACCGATCAGATCTTCCGCTTGGCTCAGGAAAATATGCCCATAGCTGCAAAATAAAAAGGCAAAAATTAAAAGCACTAAACCTTACATATCTAAAGGCTAGTAACTCTTGCGTTATTCACAATGGATGTGATAAGAATATATGGCTTGGTCCAATGGACTGATTGATGTGAAGCCCTGGGTGCTGCAAGAGATTTTAAACAGCAAATAATAACAGTGATAATCCTCACTAAATGCACACCCTCTTCAAACAGGTAAAGCTGAGGATATGTTGCACTCGCCACAAACTTTTGGGAACACAAATCCTTCACCGGAGCCATCAAAGCAGAGATGAAGCTCAAGTTAAGAGTGGGTTAGGCCACTCTCCCCAGCTGCATCCTCCACTCCAATAAAAGATAGTGCCTGTCCCTGCAAACCTGAGTCCTCTGATCATGATGGCTCCTTTCAGTGTCTTGGCTGTTAGTCAGCCACAGGAAGATGATAACCAAAGCCTAACCTTGTGAAAGCAAATGCCATCGTCTAAGATAAAGAGGGGACTGTTTTACCCTGCCCTCCTGCTGCTATGCTCTGTGCAGGGCTGGATGCTTTTCCAGCACGAAGATAAAGCAAGAAATGTGTTTTCCCTTCTGCACCTGGCAGAGGATGCTTTTGTGTGCCCTCCAGGTTTGTGCAGTCACCCACACTTTGTTGCCGCTTCTGTGGGATCCCCGAGTGCTGCCTTGCCAGCAGAGGACACTCGCCCCAGCTGCGGAGGAGAGCGTTCACCCTCTTCTGAGGGCAGCTCTGTCTCCTGGCACCTCATCTCCAAGCTGCCTCTGGCAGGGGAGTTGCGAGTTTGGCTCACAATGTATTAAATAAAAGCAAAAAATGCCTCAGGAGTACTGCTTACTGTAGTAATATATCACTGTGCGTGCAAGAGCAGCCTTTGACAATACTGGAGTTAATATTTTCTTCAAACATGCTTCATCACCTGTGACTCTTCAGGTATATTTTCTGCTGACTCCACCATACTCTTCCTCTTTACAGGGTTCAGTTTCCCAGCCACTTTCCTAAGGTTTATTTTGAAATAAAACAATAATTTTGTTTTCACCAAAGCGGTCTCAGAGACCTCCCTATGCAATATGATCTGGAATGTATATCTTCTGCACACACTTTTTATTCCTTAGCACAGTGCAGTGTAGATGTGATTCACTTGCAGTAGTTACTACGTTCTGACATTTCCAGGGGTTACCATGCCGCAGTGAAGTGAGCTCAGCACCTCCGTAACACATCTGCACTCCTTGCAGGGGCTCAGGTCTGGGACAGGTACCTGGGTTTCTTCTCTATGAAAACCAGAGCACTGGGATGGGAGAGTGGGGAGAGTGAGGAAGGGAGAGGAGGGGGTTGGGGGGCATCGTCGTAAGGTTGAGCCAAGGCTGGAACACATACACGGATTTAGGGACTTGGAAGCCTTCTTGGGTTCAACAGCATTACAAGACACTCTGAGACAAAAACATTTGAAAATAGTGCCCTTGAACTAGTCTAGTCTGAGAGCTGTCACTTTATAAACACATTTTCTCTTGTTTCGTTCAGCAAAGAGTGCCTCCTAAAAAGTACAAGACTGGCTTCGTGAAAGGATGCTTCAAAATTTCCCCTCTGTTATGAGTGCGCCCCATGCCCACAAGCATTTTTTGCTTTGGATACCTTTCCTCATTGCTGCTGATGTTGTAAATCTTCGGTGCCGAACTCTTATTTGAGGCATAGTCCCACTCCACCTCCTCCGCAGCGATGTAGTAAAGTCTCATAGCTCCGTGCTGCTGCTGGGCTCGGGTGGTATTACGGCAGCTGCTGACCTCGTAGAGATGTTTCATCCCGCCGACAAAGTGATCGAAAGTCCTGCAAACCACTTTAAATGTGCCTGGAAAGGAAAGCACATGACATTTAGGCTATTTAAAAAACTTTTAAAAGCAGCTTGGCAAATTAGGTCCTGTGCCTTGTACATCTCCATTCTGTCCTCAGACAAACCTAATCTGTGATGCTGCATGGAAAGTCAAGTGAGGGGATGCACATCGATAAAGGCATAGAGAAACAGGGTGTGTGTTTCAGAGATGCCGTTTCCTTGTCCCTGAGCACAGAGCCGCTGTGCCAGCCTTGGGAGCATGAGACTCTCCATGGAGCCCCTACAGGGTCCGGTGTAATCAGGCTAACAGAGGCCTCTGGGAGACTTTGCAAGATAGATACAGTCCCATTATACAAGAATGCCTCTAACAAACAGGAAGATGCTTCTTATAACCATTTGTTTGTATGCACCTGTACGGTATAAAAACAATTGAGTTAAACTGCAGCTTTCTGACCCTTTGCTCTCCATCCACAAAAGGCCAAACCCCCACAGGCCATTTTTTTTTGTAGCTCTGATGGTCAAAGGCTGCAGTGACAGCGGGAACATCTTTTGGCATGTCCGTGGGCAGATTTTAACATTTGTACTCTCCTTCCCATTTACTCAAGCAGAAGCTGACCACAATGTAGACCTGCATAGCTTCACCTGCTAGCACTCTTAGAATCATAGAATCATTATGGCTGGGAAAAGATCATCAAGTTCAACCTTCTACCCAAGGCCATCATGCCCACTAAACCATGTCTCAAAGTGCCACATCTAAACTTTTTTTTTTTTAACACCTCCAGGGACGGTGACTCCACCACCTCCCTGGGGAGCCTGTTCCAATGCCTAACGACTCTAACAGTGAAGAAGTTCTTCCTAAAAGAAATTCTTCTTCTTGTGAAGGAAGAAAGTACTGTCACGGCTGCTTTGTATGCGAGTCAGTGATGGAATCAAAATTAGAAGCATAGCCCTGTCCAAACTGTATCTCAGTCTATTCCTTGTGTTTCTAGGGCAAAAGCGATGATAAAGGTAAAATTACATGCAGTTAAAGAACATCACATGCCTTGGTGATTGTAAAGATCTGCTAATTCATTCAATTTCCCTTATTGCCAGTAGAAGTTTAGCTGGCAAAAATTAATAATCTCCTAGAATATATTGTGAAGTGTGAGTTCTGCAGTGCAGTTTCATGAGGACAGCCCTCGGCATAGCCTTGCACAACTCTGATGACTCTGTTGATTTAAACAGAGTTGCAGTAATGTAAAGAAAAGTAGCGTTACACTCTTCATCGTGAAGCTTATCTGGTGTCTCCGACAAACTATTCACCCTCTCCGAGTTTGAAGAATGTATCACTGGATTATACTCAAGAATTAAAAGTATCTTTAATGTATATGCTTCTGAAGGAACTCCTGAAGGCTATTATTGAAAAACTATTACTGAAGTCCTAAAATACCTGAAATGATGCTAACTACCTACATAGCAGTGAATTTTATCTTTGCTAAAAAAGCCTGTTTTGAGAGTGAAGGAAATTCTGCGAGGATCCCATTAGCTATCTCTCTGCCTGCTGCTCTCTGCCAATCCCAAGGTCATCAAAGCCTCCACGCTTTGCTCCGCATTCATATTTGATTTATAGCACCTTCCCAGAAAAGCAGCCCAGCCCGAATTCTCAGCTACACCAGGTCCCCACGGTGTCCACGCTTCCAGGCTCCCTCCTGCAGAACAGAGCATCTCACCGACTTATTTTGGCTGCCTGATTTCTGCATGTGCCGCACCACCAAGGTAAAGTCACGAACATACCCACACGGTCTGGCTGCATCAGCGCTGTCCCTGATAAATGAGGAAACAAGGCCAGCCCGTCCCTCGTTGTCCCTCTCAGGTCGATGGTGTTTCCTTGAAAATGAACCCCGTGCATGTCGTAGTGACTGCCCAGCCCGATGAGGTGCCAGGAGACCTTGTCGTCCTTGCACATGGCCAGGCCTGGCAGATTACCAAACAAGTAGCCGTTGACAACTGGAAGAGAGGGAAACAGACCACTTGGCAACAGGTCGACGGAAACTCATCGCAGAGCCTCCTACCACCTTCCCAACAAAAGACTCGCCACTCAGCAAGTTGCAGCATTAATTAAAGGGGCATTTTGTGAAGCACAGGTAGCACTCGATGACACCAAGTTAATATCTAAATGCTATTCCTATAAACTCTCAACTTCTACCTTTTTTTTTTTTTAGCCTGTAAAATCTTGTAATAGGCCTTTGCAGTGAAGTAGCACTTCTGTTCTGAGCTTTTCAGGGTCCCACACAGACACCCGTTAAATGTGTAAATTAGGTACCTCTTTTCAGCCTGTGGAATGTATAACCAGATCATTAAGGCCATGGAGTGGGCCATAAAGAGTCTCAGTTATAAATTTAGTTCTGATGGAGCCTTTTTATGTGATTCTGATCTTCGATTTCCACTTTTACTTCCAAAAATGTATCTCTTTCTTTCACAAGGGTGTTATGAGACTAAACTCCCTAATCCTCAAATGCTCTCTGATCACTAGGTGAAAGACATTATGGCAGAACAAAACTTTAGTATGAGATACCACCTCATAACAGGAGAGCAAAATAGATGGGTTCAGAAAGCCCAAAGGTTCTCTAGCAGTATGTATTCTCAGTGCTCTTCAGAAAACTAAAGCAAAGAGAGGTTACACGATTTTCTTGAGTCTGTCATGTCAGGAATAACTTGGAGAAGGCCCGTGCTGAAGTCAGATACTTGCATCCAGAATGGAGGTTTTAAAATATTATTGACCATTCCCCTAGTCTTTGCCTCTCCTCTTCCAGGGGTTGTCACTGCCCAAGTGGGAGCTGGCAGAGCAGAGAAGATGGACCTTCATTGTCCAAGTCAGTGCCAAGGCCAACAGTGAAATTTAAATCACCAGCGAACACTGGCTGCTTCTGCAGCTGGTGCCTGACTCTGGTACTGTGCCTTTTTATAGACCCAAGTGTTGTACCCAGAAGCCACACCCTGTTCCCTTTCTCCAGGTGTAGTTGATAAGTGGATGCATTCAGCGCTAATGTGACTGGGGTTTCAACATGCACTCCAAGGGCATCAGGAGCTGGCCATAAGCTGACGGACAGCTTTCCACCTCACCTGCCAGTGCACTGCAGTTGGTTATGAATGATGATAAAATCTGCCAACTGATCTTCCTAATATGACTAAAGAAAAGGTATCATTAACAGATTTTAGATATTTCATACCATGCATTTTGTTGGATTCCTTGAAATCTGCGTTGTTTTCATCTACTTTTGAAGGGTCTCCAGTAAATGCTTCAATATTCTTGTTCAGATACCAACTGTCATTCTCATCAAATATTGAAAAGAGGAGGTAAAATTCTCTGTCTATTCCTTTCTGTAGCCAAGAAGGAAGCCAAGACATTAAAAAAAGTCTGTGCAGAATTACCCAAGTAAAAATTTTTTCCCCAAAAAATTGCAGCTGCCTTCTTACTATGTCTTTGTAGTGACAGGGATTGGCACCCTTCCATCAGAGCAGGAGGATAAATAAAGTGTCCGTTACTTACTTACGGTGGAAAGATGCATTCATTGCTAATAAGTGCATGGAAAAGATGGAAAACCTAGTGACGAGGCAGAATACTGGGGAATGACAGTTTCGTCTTCCTAACCATCCCCTTAGGTCAGCTTTTACCCTGAGGAATGGCATTTTTTAATCTCTTAAAACTGAGCAAATTGGCTTATATGGGAACCCCCCCAGCACACCACCCTGCTGTTAGGGACAGGCATTGGGCACCTGCGTTCCATCATGATTCAGCGTGTTCTTCCGACAGACCAGCAAAGGCCCCACGAGGCCGGAGTTGGTGTCCTTGACAGCATCGGTGGCTGAGTAGTACAGATAGGTCAGGCATGGGGGGTCACTGTCCGTTGGACCTCCATTTTCAGGAACCCTCCATTTGTATGTGAAGGTTTCACCTGGCTTAACATGGGCTCCTGGCTTCAGATAGCCTGCAGAGAGAAAAATGAGAAGTGTCAGGGTTACAGGAAGGTTTTGTCTTCCTGAATACAGGCATCAGCTGGGGGTCAGACGTAGCTGCTGATTTCTGTGGACAAGCTCCCTCTTGCAGCCACAGCTTGAGCACCATCCCATAGTCCGGGCGCTTGTGCCATGGGGACATCTCACCAGAGTCCTGTGCCGTAGGGACAACCAAGCCTGTTCCCTGCAGAACAAGTTTAGCTGCTTCACGCAGACACCTTCCGACGCTGTCTGGATTCTATCAGACAAGACACGCAGAGCTCATCCTTATGTTTAAATGACTTCCTCTAATGTTTGTAGCTTACCTGCCCTATCATGGGATTCATCTGCGGCACAGACGCAGACCCTGGCTTTCATTAAGGACCAATAAAGCAATTACATCAGTGAGCAGAACTGCAGCTGTGGCTCTTTAGAAATTCAAACCAAATCTGTTCCTGGTGATTGTTTTTTTTTTTTTTTATTGTGTAGCAGTGCACAGGAACCTCTGTCAGAATCTCCAGAGGGCAGATGCTATTACTTTTTTTTTGGAAGCTACTTTTAAAAGATTTGGGCCATTGTCTGTTGCTGTGCACAGGGTGGATATAAGCACCACTCATGTAATTTAGCCGCTGTAAAAGAGTGCTGGTGTCCACTCAGAGAGGGCTTACAAAAGGGATTTGAAAAGAAAGTTGGGAAAAGGGGTCAGCCTTTTTGCAGAAAAAAGTGCGAAGTAACCTTTCTGGTCTTGGCTATGAGGAAGATCAAATCAGAAATTTTGTCTAACACTTAGACATTCATTGGCTGGATTTTCTCAGCACAGTCAGATGTGTCTGGCAGCAGCAGATTGCACCGATCTAATACTCCTCTAGTACTCCAAGAGAATCCTCTTGAAAACTAACACACGAGCGAAAACAGCAGTATTACATATGAACACATACTATTTGCCACAAACCGCAATACGGAGCAGAGTACTGTTTCAACAGTATCTGCTACTACTAGATTCGTCCTGCAACAGTGCTCAATAAGAACGTTGATTTGGAGTTTAAAACCCTCTAAGATTGGATAAGTGTCAAACGCAACATGGAAGAGTATTTCCTGACAGCACAATTGAAAAAACCTGTCTGCAGGCATCTGTAGATGTCTGTAGGTACGTTTATGTACAGTATTTTCACATGAATAAACTGCACTCAGACAATGCACAGCCTTTGAAAAATCGTTTACCTTCAGTATAAACCTACAGCCCCTGTAGGGCCTCTACACGTGTACACTTGTAGATAGATATGATGGAAATCCAAGACACAAACCTTACAAGGAGAGAAGAAGGGGCAGAAAGATTATTGATGAACCTGGAGTCAGGTTCCTCTCCAAAGACTCAGAGGTGTGAGGTGCACACAGATGCTGAATTGTAGAATTTGGTTTGATTTTACTCCACACCAAAGCATGCAGTGCTGATGGGAGCTATTACTGGGGGTGTTAAATGAAAGCACGACAGGACTGTGAGCAGAGAGAAGTAGCGCTTCCATCAGGGAACTACACCTAACATGGGTGGCATTAGGATGTCTGTAGGTAACTTCAAGGCTGAACTCAAGCCAGTTGTTTTGTGGTGCATCGGGGCCTGCTGGCAAATTTGTTGTGTTGCAAGGTCAGCAACGAGAGACAACAGAATTTAATAAAGCCTTTTGTATTGATTTTATTGTATGATGTTATGAGTTAGACATGTTGACCTAATTCTCTTAGCACAGTTCTCAAAAGAGGGATTATGTCCTGTGAATTTCTTTCTGATGTGTTATAGTGGAAACAAAGCAATTTAGACAACACAAGCTACCTTTCTCTTCAGTGCTGCAAATGCAGCAAAACCTTTTTCAGAGACCACAATATCATCCCTGTAGACACTATGGATGGGATTCAGATATTAGATTAGAACTAATATAAATTGGATTGTGCCCGTGACTTTTGCTCAACATGGACCTCAGCTAGTTTTAGACACCTTGTCTGGCACGTGCACGAGGGGAAGAACCAGCACATTGGCAGACTGGGGAGCCCCACAGGTTGTGACAGGTAGGGTAGATACAAACTAATGAAATCATCCCTTCTGTGCCTCAGCATCCACAAAAAGGGCAAACCTGCAGAGCAACAGATCTTTAGACTCAGGCATTCTGGATGTGATGATCCAGCAGTGCAGTCAAAACTTACCATCTAAGTAGGGAGCACCTTCCGACAGCTTGCTGAAGCTTACGCCATGGGCCATAATGCTATAGCTTCTTTTGGCTTTGTTGGCAAAAGTAACCAGCACCGTATCTCCCACTTCAGCTTTTATAACGGGGCCTTAAAAAAAGAGAGTGAGGGAAGGTGTTAGAAGAACTATCCTTTAACATATTTCCATCTAAACAAGAGGAGGCTGACTGGCAGCTGCATGCACAAAATTCCCCTCGGGATCCAAGTGGATCTGCATTCAAACCTGATGTAATGACAGGAGGGGAAAATATTCACTGTACCAAGTATTCCCAGGTGCTTCATGTCCTCTGACCAAACCTTCTTCTTACTGAACGTTGCATCGGTATATTCCACATAGCGAACTTTCCAGTATTGCCCTCCTATTCTGTCAGTCCCTTGTGTGAAATATATTGCAGATTCACTGTGGAATTAACAAACCGGACTGGTTAAATAATTGGAGGTTCAGTCAGAACCGTTCATTTTGGATAAAGTTATTACTCCAGACACAGGAGAGAAATGACCTCCCAAGTTACTAGTTTGCATACACTTTTCTAGCAGACAAAGGGAGATATTACTGGTCTGAATTACAGATATAAATTAGTTAACAAATGGGCATTCATTGTGCATGAGACTTTCAGGTCTAACCCCAATTTACTTAGGGAGACCTCTATGTCAACTTACCTTTAACTACCTTAGGGCAAGACCTGTGCCATTACCTATGCACAATGAGTCTCTAATCCTCGTTAGCTTTCCTGGGAGAATCTGTAATATAATTTGACTTTATTGGTAATAACAGGGAGAAAAAAATCTACCATTATGGCACCTCTGAGATACAGTGACTGTAAGCGTGAAAGCTGCCTGAGGAGTCTTGACATGGGGTCATTAACTGTGTTGAACTTTGCATACCTCACCAGGGCTCACTTTCTCCATGGACTTAATGGAGCAAGATAAGTGCTTCCAGAAGGCAACTCTGAGCATCGCAGTTACGAATCTAACTTCCTGACAAAGTCGTTTAAATCCATTCCTCCCTGCCCCTTTCAATTAAAATTAATAACTGTGCAGGACCAAGCCCTGGTGAATCACTGGGGAAGTCTCACCCAGACTCCTGAAATTAAAGCACAACAGGAGAGGACAAGAAAGCTTACCTGCCCGTGGCATTTAAACCCTGCCCAGTGAATTTATCATAACCGTCAGGTCCATAATTCCAGAGCACTTCTTCAGCAGCGATATAGTATCTTCTCTTGTGACTGAGTGGTGAAGGCCGAGACAGGTTTTTCTGGCAGATCTGAACATCATACAGCGCCTCCATGCCACCTGGGAGGAGAAAGAGTCTGGAGACAGTCCTTGGCCAGCTGCGGGGTGAGCATTCTCATGGATACAAATGCACATTCAAAACTCTCTAGGAGTTACATGGACTGGAAGCAATTAATAGGGTAAATTTCTGTTTTAAAAGATTTCCTCTGTCTACACTGGGCCAGATGCTAGCACCCTTCTCTTTCAAGGTGGCACTTTATGCCATAGTTGAAACCCACTGACAACAATGATGCTCTTTAGTGGGCTTATTTACTCAATTTCTTGATCTGAGTAAGGGTGGTAGAATGATTTTGGGGGTCAGAGTGCCTCCTGAAGTGTGCAAAATGACATCATCTCACCTTGACATTCGTTGAAATAAAGACTGGTTATTACCACACTGAATATATTTGTTGCTTGCCAGAATCGAATCTGTTTTACCTGATGCAAATCCCACTGAAATCAACGTGCAAGTTCTTAAAAGTTAAAATTTTCCCAGCTCGTCTCTGGTATGATAATTATACATTGCTTGCTATCATGAGACCTAGTTTATGACCAGCGCTTTTGGGCTCTCACACCACACAAATACCACAACATCACCATCAAATTCCTTCACGTGAAGGTTTCTGAAAACACTGCCAATTTTTGTCTGATTTCCACAAAGGAAAAAGCTATGAAGTGTTCAGCTGGCATGATTTTTCTTTATGTGTAAGTACTTATCTACAACAAAAGTGATGACGGAGGCTCCTTTCATTGCTCATCAAAATCTCCAGTTTACATAGAAAGCGTGGTGTCAGCGCTGGGTCTAGCAAGCCTTCCTCATATGAATTACACAGCTAAGTCATTCATACTAGCTGAAGATTTGGCCCAACATGTATAATTTCCACTGGTGATTAAACTCATATTCCTGATGCTTATCTGGTGAAATAGTTCCAAGTATTCAGTTAGCCACAAAAAAGTGTCAAATCCTGCTTCCCTGGGAAACATCTCTCAGTTTTCTTTTCCAAGCGTAATACAGGCTGGAACATCTGAAAGGATCAGGGAGATCTATAGCAGCGTACCTCGTAAGTGCTCATTAACCTGGCATGTTATCAGCCACCTCCCGGGGCTCCCGGGAGTCATCTCCGCTGTGATGAACGTTGCTGGGAACAGACCGACGACATCTGCCCTCTGGTCTCTGTTAGTGAACGTGTGGCCGTAGAAATACGCGGCGTGGATATCTATCTCACTTCCCATGCCAATCAAGTGCCAGGACATGGAAGTGTCAGCACACATCTCCAAGCCGGGGAGATTGCCATAAATATAACCGTTAATAGCTAAAAACAAAAGTATGAGACTTTATGAGAGGTGAAAGAGAAGTGCCAAGTGCCTCTGACCCCATTTCTAAGGACGATCCTTTCCTGGCCCAGAAAAGTAAATGTCTGAATGTCCACAATGAATAAGGCCCTCACAGGCTCCTTGATGAAGACTAGCATTTTGAACATAGAGCTTACAGCTCTGGATGATCAAATTGCCCAAATTCTCTGGTTGGGTCTGTGAAAAACTTCCTGGGCGATATCAAGATGTTGCAAAGGCCAAGTCATCACCAAAAAGGCCTCATAATGAAGTTAACTTGCTGTGTAGCTATTCAGCATGTCTGAAATCTATTTCCTCTTGTTCTGAGTCATAGATATATCATTATATGCCAAGCTTAAGCAATTTAGATTTGAAAATTATGATATCAGTCAAATCAGTCTAGTCAGCTCTCTCTTCCTCAGCTTCCACACCTGACGATGTATCAGGTCACTAGGAGAATAAGACTCATATTTTGCAAAATATTTTAGCTCCTAGGCTCCATGGAACATCGAAAATACAGAGAAATATCTGGATTTAACTTCTTACACCAGATCTCCAAATGGCACGAAGTACTATTGGCCAGTGGATCTCTGAAGGGCAGGAGTGGTTGTACCAGCCAGCCCACCATCCGCAAGACTTTGAGAAATGCTGGACTCTTCCAATACACACATCTCCGAGTGTTCTGCAGCTTGCTTTTCTGTTTTCACAGTTGGTCAGTCATCAAATGGCTTAAATCTATTGCCTAAGATAAAATGTTAACCAATAGGCAGAACTGGCCACGAAAGCCAAATTCCTTTCTGCACACCAGTGGGTTGTGCTGTATTTAGGGAGAGGCTTTTTATCAACACACTACGTCAACATCCTGACCCATTCCTTGCTAACACAGATAAAGGAGAGACATCGCAAGGGACAGAAAGTCATACTGAAGTGAAAAGAGCCTGGTCACTGCTGTACGTCACCAAGAGTCCTGCTCACCATGCATTCGGTTGCTGGTCTGGAAACCTTCATCCTCTTTGTTAACTGTGGCTGGTTCTAAGCAGAAGGTGTTTATATTCTCATCAAGGTACCAGCTGAAGTTTTCATCTACAATGCTAAACATCAGGGCAAAAGCGTTAGCAGCACCAGTCCCTTCTATTGAGGTCTCATCTGCAGTTCCTAAATTGCAAACGAAAAGGAAAGTGATAAAAGAAGCCTTGGAGGGGATTGAATTTAAAAGCGACAATAACTTTGGAGCACTCGAGGAAATACAGTGCTCTGCCCGTGATCTATAGGGCAGGATGAACCTCACCTAATTTTCCTCTTCTAAGACATCTTGACCCCCCTCCAACAGCCTTTGAACAGACCAGTGCCTCCAGAAGGCAGTTCATCTCATCTAAGTCAAGCTGATATTTCAGGATCTCTTTGATTTGATATAAGCACAAGTACCTGCCAATATCTGTGGTCCCATTTTCCCCATCTTTGGCCCACTGCACCCCACCCTGCCCTTTAGTCAGTGTTAGCATCTGTCTGCCTACACAGTGAGCCAGGTCATGGGCCTGATCCAGCCAGAAACCAGTGACTTTTCTTTTTTTGACCAGGAGCTAAGGAGAGGCAAGTGGTAACCTGCATTTCTGTTGCGTTGAAGCGACTGGTGAACCATACCCTCTGAACGGCCATCTAAATGTGGCTCACTCTTCACAGACTAATGAGGAAGCCTCGGCAATTATCTCGGACTAGATACTTAAATTTAAAAAGGCTGAAGGCAGGATGAATAGAATCGATTCAGGCTAAGTTCAGTATCGTTATCTGAGTGACCATTTGGGGAACAACCTGAGACTATAGGAGTGGCGATACTGAGTAGTCTATTATTAACCATAGGCAGGTTTGGACTTCATCTAATCATCCAGTCTACCTCTGAACCCATGAAAATCTTTGCTTCCCTCATCTCCTACGAGAGGGAGTCCCAGAGCCTTGCTGTCAGTCCTGTAAGGAGCCACCCACCACTGTTGGACAGAGGAATACAGCAGTAGCATCATACAGATATCCACCTTGATGAACTCAAGTCCAAACATGCAGATAACCTGGACTTTCAGGCTAGGATCATTTTGAATGTGCTATCTCCTAGCTTCATGTGTTATCGCATAATTATCAGCTCAGTTTCACATCTTTAGGCAGTTCTGCAAATTTCAAAGTCTCTCCGGGAGAATAAAAGTCCAAGACATTTTAATTGGGTGAGTTAAGCTGGAGACCAGGCCTATCCTTTCCACATTGAAGTCTTTCTCTTCTTCGTATATAAAACCTGCTTCACTTATATGTTCTGTATATAAACTCATGGCTGGTTTTGTACTGTGGGAGGTACTGGAAAGAGGTGGCAGAGTTACATGTGCCCATGGGGAGAGGGGGCAATGGCTCAGCTGGTAGAGGGGAGAGGGCTGGTACATGGTCCCTGATGGATCCAGCACAAAATTAGCAAGCTATAAAGTACACGGGACAGGCTGTTACCTCAGCTGTTCAGCGCACATCCCCGTATGGTTGCGATATACAACTTGTGAGCAAAAATAAATATATAATCCATACGGGGAAAAAATGACAAAGAACATTGAGGTTTCAAATATGTGAATGCCAATATTGAAGTCACCTGCCCAACCCTACTTTCTTTTCCTGGGCAATGAGTCTTCTGCTTGTCCTGAAACGATCCCAGTTTGGGAACATTTATTTTTGGTCTCGGTCACGACTGGCTGACCACAGAGCATGCTGCAGTCCCTCCACCAGCCGAGGCAAATCTCTCGTGAAGCCAAAGGGGAGCAGGAAGGGGGTTGTCCCAGAGCTACAATACCTACCCTGGGATGCTCCTGGAATGGCCCAGCTATTCCTTGCCCCTTTTTATGGGCTATGTAGGGATAGACTCTAGACCATCATGTTTATACCTGTAAGCAAAAATGACTGTTAAGATGCCAAGCTTGGCAGAGGGTCTTGCTTTATCAGTGTTTCTAGCTCAGTACCTTTTTTACAAACCAGCAGTGGCCCAATTAAACCAGATGCAATATCTCTTGGTGTGTCAATGTGAGAATGGTAAATCCAAGTCAAGCAGTTTGAGTCTGCCAAAGTTGGGGAATAATTTTTCCTTACTGGCCATGTGTACGTGTAGTTTCCACCAGGAACAACAAAATCATCCTCTTTGCTTTTACCACCGGTTCCATCAGGGTAAAGTGCTCCTAATACATTAAAAGGAAAAAGGAAGCTTTTAGCACCCCCTTAACTGTTTTCCTTAAAATTGATAAAATAACAATAGGGCTCACAAACACAGAATCATTGAGAAATTGTGAAAAAACTCAGAAGTTCTGGTAATACCATCAAAAAAGTGTTGAGAGTTAAAATCCATTATTTATCAGTAGATAAAACTTTAAATATGCATTAACAGAATCTATTTTTTCCTTCACTCTTTACTTTCATCAGTCATCCACACATTTTGTCAGCTAACATTGTGTATCTTCTCAGAGAAAAACTGATGAGAGTAATGAATGTAGGCAAATCCATACAGTCCTCTAACCAAAATACACATGCATAGGTTTGGGATTCTGAAAATTAAATCATGCCTGTTATAGCCCTATAGAGAGGAAAACATTTACTTACAAGAACTCCATCCATTCGAACAAGCTAGAAGTAGAAGGAAGGAGGGAAGATGCTTTGGTGACTTACAACTCAGGAAAATAACTCCGGAAAAAAGACCCTTCTAACTTGTTTCGGTACTGGATTTATTCCAGGCATCGAAGGTTTGTAGCAAAAAGTTTTAAGAGACGAGGCTGTTCCTGGTTTTAGTCATCAGCTGCAATTACCGATGAGTTTATGAGAGGGTAGTTTGAAGTTCTCTGATATCAATGGCCAGAACAATAAATACTTGGACAAACTTTTAGCCACGATATTAGCTACTCCAGGGAAAAAGGAGAGGAAAAGGCAAACCAGCTTTTACCTTCAGACTCCTTGTCATAGAAGACCCCATGCGGATGCACAGAGTATGGGCGGGAAGCAAAGTTTTTTAGATGGACGATAAAGACATCCTCTTCTTCTGCCTTCAGGACTGGGCCAAGGAACCCTAGCCAGGCTGCTTTGGGGATCTCCTGGGAGTAAGTGTCATCTGTGAATTGCCTAAAAATCGCCTTTTTGTACACACGCCCTATCCGGTTGGCTCCTCTTGTCGCATACACACTTGCAAACCTAGTGTTGGGAAGGGAAAATAATTTAGAGACAAAAAAACTCCTTTAAGAGTTGATCAAATAACTGGTGTTCGCAGGGCAGATAAATAATTCCCTGGGACATATCACATAGCTGGTGGAATAAAAACTGAGGAGTAAACCTGGACAGCGTTAGCAGAGTCCAAGCCCCTTTCTGTACAGTAACAGTCATCCTACTCACAGGTCTGGTCCTTAGCACAGCTACTACAAGTCTTCACTTGAGAACCAGCCACTCAGGCCTTTCTGCACAGTTTTAGCAGCTTCTCCCTCTTTTGAAGGTTTGAAATCTCACATCTGAAAGCATGACCGTTCAGAAGGAAAAGAAAACCAAATCAAGTTTTCTCAAAAGCCAACAAGCGTGATTCTAATCAACTAGTCTGACACCCCAGAAGATCAGCATGAAATATTTTTTTGCATGAAATGCATCGTTTCTACATTCCAGAGTCTGTATTTATTGCACCTTCAGGTGATGGAGAACCCACCATATGGTCAGTGTTTGCATATTATAGGTATTAAATACCTTTTCCCTTCAAATCCTGAATTACATTTGTATTCTAACATCATCTAGCTCCACACTCCAACCACTGGTTCCCATCAAGCCCTCTCTCGGATCAAAGAAGCCGCATACCATCAAGAGCTTCTTTTCTATGCAGGCACTTGCATAAGTTTTAATTAATTGACTAAATTGCCTCCTACCCTTCTTCTGGACAAACCAAGTACACTGACATTCTTTATGCCACAAATCTTTCCTAAAGCTCTTTTCTGAAAGCGTTCCAATATTTCTCTATCTCTTTTGAAGTCTGAACACAAGAACTTCACACAATATGCAAGTAATATTGCAGCTAAAGCCAGAGGTGCTCCCAGTCAATATTTCTAACACAACTGGCAATTAGTTTTACCCTTTGAACTATAACATCATACTAGCAACCCGTGTTCATCCCATCTGTTATGATACAAAATCTCATTTTACTTCTTTCCAGGTTAAAGCTGACAAGTATGGTACACATTCTTCACCCCTAAATATCTCACACAAAGAGGGTAGAAATGAATCCCTTTGCTGCACAACCAGCAGTGGACTGTAATGACCAGTTTCACCGTAGGTGACTGCTCCGTGAATTTTTGCATCCCCTGAAGATTGTTTGAGGTTTTGTGCTTCCTAACAAACTCATAAAAAAGCCGAGCTAAATTTTCGTGAAGTATCACTGGCAGAAATACAGCATTTTCATATTTAGAGTGAGTTTTTGTGACTGGCCAGTTTACTTACTTGAACCTATTTTGTTTAGGTGCTTTTGTGCAGTGCCAGCAACCTAAGTGTTGGGTGTCGCATGAGCTAAAAAGTATGATTTGCTATAATTTCTTCACTGTAAGATCCACTAGTCCCCCTTTTCAAGCCATCTCTGCTTGACACCATAACTCACAAGATGCCCCATCTCAGGTCATTACACCTCTGTGACCACTGTCTAAACCAGATCTCTGAAGTGATCCAGATATAAAAGCCTTCAAAAAGAACACTTTTTCATTTGAAAATTGTGCTTTATAACACGCCAAGAGCTATTTTGGCACAAATGAAAACATTGCCAATAATATTGCTGTGGCAGAAGAAGTTGGCTAGGATGGAGAGGAAGGGACAGAAACTTCTCAGTCTGCTTCTTCACAGAATAACGTATGCCAGATAAATACACCCCAAAAGCCTGGTTAAGGAACGAGTTGCCAAGAAGTCTGGATTTTCAGTGAATTAGCAGGTCTGTGGTAACTGTCTGTGTGCATGGCAAGACCTGGCAAGTCACACCACACTCACTGAGGAGAAGATACCTTCCACTGCCTGCGGGGAAGAGCTGCTACAGGAGCCCTTACCACAGAGTAGTAGGTGGTGTCAGTAGTAGTGCAGTGTAAATGCACAAGCTTCCTTACCTCATGGCAATGTATTCCTGTGGCTATGCCCTAATTCGAATCATAAATTGTTTTTTAAAATGGTTTATTAGAAAATTTCTGTAGAAAAAATCAAACAGATTTTTTTTTCACAAAGTACTTATTTTCAGGAGATATTTTTCAGCAGAATTTGTTCCATTTTCATCAGCCATCAAATATTTTAAATGAGATGCTCCAGCAGCACCTTGCTTTCCCCATGGCGACAGTGCCCTTCCGCCCTTGGCTTTTTGGCCAGATAACATGGTACACTCCTTTGTAGCTTCACACCCCTGGGCTACACTGTCTCTCCTGCAGAAGCAGAACCCCGGAAAGACGCACTTCTTGATCAGGCTTTGTCAAATGGTTGACATGAGCCTAACTCCTTTAAATGCATAGATCAGGAATCCCAAAATCCTGTTAGGTATTGAAGTTCAAGAAATCACCCTGAGAAAACCCTGTAGGTTTAGGCACCAGAGACTTTCTCAGTGCCTAAAGCCATGCTGTAGCATCTCTGTTGGCTAGATCTCTGCCTGGCTTCTACTTAAAGCCATCTAGAAGTCAGGAAGGCTTTTTAGTGCCAGCTTTCTCAAAGGAAGCCCATTCAAATCCTCCACCAGTTCAGAGCTGCAGAGTCCACCCAGTGCAATGGGCATCAGCTGCAACCAGGCACAGTGTAGGTGATGCTCTCCTGTGCAGGACATCAAGCAACGCAAGAGTCATGGAACCAGAAAGGGATCACAGCATGAAAGGAGCAACCTGACCTCTTGGCCCTGGTTAATTATGGGTTTTGTTTAATCATTGCCAAAAAGAAAACAGCCAATTGACTCTGGGACACAAATCCTACATGCCACTGATGCCCTTGCTGTTGCTTTACAGACTCAGGCTCTTTCATAGCTTCCTTTCGTTCTAGATCCACACTCTCCAAAGGGCAGAAGAGTTTCCTACCCAAAATACCCTGACGTTTGGGAGATCCTTGGAGTGCAGATACTTCAGCGTCACCTCTCCTTCTGTCTGGGAGGGGTAGAGCCCAGTTCTTCTGCCTATACTGAGACATGTATTTTCAGCACGTCCTTTTGGTTGCCCTCGGTACCTGAGAACAGAGCACAGTGGTTGTTGTGAGTCCCACCCTAGGTGTTCAGGCTGCCCCATTTCATCCAGAAGGACTTTTGGGTGCCCAGCTCAGCCTTGCAAGTAGCTGGTAGCTCTGTGCCACTTTACAAGTGTTTCTGCGCTGCACGTTACAGTACTTAAAGTCCTTTGGAGAAAGACTACCCACACTGGAGCTAATGGCATCGGCCATAGGAAGTTCATAGAAAGGATGCATGAGTGTGAGTGACTTCTCCACACTCCCGGACGCCTGGTACATGGGCAAGTGGCCACACTGTGGGGCTGGTACCTCTACCCAGTGCCACAGTGCAGTCAGCAGGTGTGTTGGAGGGAGCTGGCACAGACTCAGTGCCACAGCCCCTGCTGCTCCATCAGTGGGACACAGAGGTTACCCCCCTGTCCTTCTTCTTTCTTTCAGTGAGAGCTTCTTCTCAGTGCTCCATGAAGTCTCTGCTGCCAGTGCCATTTGTACCAGTGCATCTCCCACTCCACAGTTCCTTACCACCCATCTCCAGAGTCCATCAGAGATTTTCTTGCCTTCAGGGTAGTCTCCTGTCTTTGACAACAGTTCTCAAACCCCATTCCTCATCTTCTTTTGATGGCGTGTTCTTCCTTGGGAAACACTTCACATTTTCAGTCACTGAGTTAAACATCCCCTTCAACAGCATCTCCTGTTTCATTCTTTCCCACCCACTGACTTTCCAATATGTTATTGCAGCAGTGGCTTCTCCAAGTGCTGTAATGGTTAAACACATCCAATTTTCTAAATCTGCCTTTGCCTCTTTCTTCCAGTGGTCACAATGGGCCTATTCTACTGGGAACCCCCTGCCAAAATGTCTCCTATCTGTCATTCCTCTCTTGTCACAAGAAGACAAATCTTCTCCCCGTTTCTTAATGCTCCCTTACTCACTTCAAACTGCTTCATCCTTTTGGTGGCTTTGTCATATCGCTGCCTGAACCTCTCCCGTCTTTCTGGTTTTGTGCAGATGTAAGAGCTGTTCTTCTAAATCTTGACTATCTCCCTCCAACTCAGTTGTCAGCCTGCACTTCATGTGCAGAAAGTTTTGATGATCAGTCAGTCCCACTTCTTATAGGAAAGGGGAATACTCTATCCTCTGGAGCTGTATCCATGCAAGCTTCCTAAGTCCCCTCCTTCATCTCCTCCAGAGAGGCGAGTCTTGAGGTTACACATAGAGGTAAACAGGCTTCTGAATCAGGGCATAAAAAATCTTGTTGAGACAAAGAAAACCATGCAAATCCTGCCTTTATTTCTGTGCCTGGTTTCATTTTTCCCGTTGACCACTCTCAGCAGTTCTTAAACTCCAAGAAAAGTTGACAATGCACATGAGTGGGACAGGGAGTTATTAATAGGGAATTAACTCTAATTCCTTAAAATAAGTATTAATACAATTACAGACATCCATCTCCCTGCAATGATGAGCACTACGACTCTTCCAAATGAGAGAAAGAGTAAAACAAGAGTGTCGTGCATCTTCTACTTCAAATCAAGACTAGACATGCAGATAATCTGCCGTCTCAGGGTAGGACCATGAGTTAGGGTAGGACCATGAGTTAAGTGTAATTTCTACATCTATTTCCTTTATCACACAGAAAAAGTATTTTGCCAACATTTTTACTGTGTTTATATTACCTTTGATCTTAAGAAACAAACAACCTAACAGAGGTTATTTTTTATAAGAGGTGCTTACATAAGTACTACGTTAGAGTGTGCAGTAAGAAATGGAAAGAGCTACGCGTTGTGCATGGCCAAACAAACAGTTCCTCAGTAGACTGAAGCCAGATCCCTCGCTGGTACAATTTTGAAGCCTGCTGAGTTTGTTTACCGCTGTGATCACCACGGAAAAATCAGCACTTTGGTAACTACCAGATGAGAAGTCCCAAATTTTATCATACCCAATAATCACTGTACACTCCTGGGTGCAACTGAAGGCAAATGTAAACTTTCTTTTATTACCATTGTTCCACTAAAATCCCATAGATTTTACACTGACAACCATTTAAACAACTTTCTTTATGGGTTTGTTCCCTAAAATCTGTTGGTGGTGAAACCTTCCTTACTCTCTACCCTCTTCACATACTCTATGGCTGGGTTTACAACAGTTTTTTTTTTCCTCAGAGTTCCCCATTTTTCCTGTGGCTGGAGTAAGCCAAGACAGTGCCCATGGCCTCAATCATTTTAACCCCTGGGTCATGTAACCTGTTCAGGGTAACCCTCTGCCAAACCACGACTCCCATGCTAAGGTCAATGCCATGTCTGTGCTAGAGGGATGGCCAATGGAGGGGAACCAGTGGTGCCAACTCACATTTGTAGATGGTGCCCTGACCACAAAGCATCAAACAACAAATTAAGTTGTGTGTCCTCAAAAGAGAGAGACACAATGTCCTCGAAGGATGTTTTAGGCCTTTTCTGACCCACATGAGCCATGGAAGAGGTCAATCAAATCCATAAAATCTTAGACGAAGCTCTGAGGTGTCTCTGGTTAAGTGTTTCTCTCCTAGAATAAACTTCTGCTTCCCCTGAAGTCAGTAACAATACTCCTCTCAGGCTTCGTCTAATGAAGGATTTCACCTCGCAGGCCCTTTTGATGTTGACCCTTCCCACAATGATCATCTTTGCTGATGCAATTGGGTCATTTGGCCACATGATGACTCAACCATTAGTTTAGCATCTGTGACGACAGTTTCACTGTCATTTATCTGGGTGGGATCTCCTCAGAGGCAAATTGCACAAACTGTGTTTGATGCTGTGGTAACAAAAAAACACCCGTTAGTGTCGGTGGGTGCAAGACTTGGCCCAGACAAATGTGGGATGGGTGGCCTAAAGAGAAGGGACGAGCTGTTACATCAGGCAAAACTTAATAACATCTACCATCAGCAGAGCAAGATTTAAGTGTCCATCATACAAACTAGTACAAAATTAATTCGAAGGGATTATCAACCAAACTCTAATCCTGAGGGCTGAGCCACAGTAGAGAGGGAAAGACTGATGTATGTCAAGCCACAACACCTAGGTGTATTTTTCTCTTGAAAGGCCGTTGCCTATGTGACCATTAAAGGGAGCAGGCAGTGTCTGATCTCACTCTCCTACTCCAGCAATATTCATGCCCTAACCCATAAAATCTCACTGGGATCTGCAGCACATCCAGCAGCACTGACAGCACCTTGCACTCTGTGTGTCCAGTCCACCATGGTTTAATCATGTCAACTCTTTCACCAGTTATATCAGGTGGGAGGGGATGCTGAACACCTTCCCAGCTCACCTACACCCAGTAGCCGTAATTATCTGGATCTGTGATTTCCAAAATCCTCTGTGCTTCAGAAAGCGTCAGCTTAATTTTCGAAGGGAGAACTGAGAGTGAAATGTCTTGGTTTATTTATAACACTCCAAATTATGAGAATTAGTGGAACAGCTCGAGGCTTCAAGTAGACAAGACAACCGGCAGAGGCGAACAGCCTCATTACTCTCTTTACATAAGAAGCACTGATGCACAGCAAGATACTTGCTCTGTGCAAGCAGCAGGCTGGCCCTTGAGCGCTGCAGCGACACAAGGCACAATAAAAATTAGCATTTAAGCAGAATAGTTATGTCAACACAGAGCTGTGTTTGGGTTAATCAGCTCTGACGAGAGGCAGACTATTCAGCTCACACCCAGGGAGATGCTGATGCAGCTCTAGGGCTCCCGGCTCCGGAGAGAGCTCACTCAGCACCAGCACAGCCGTAACTGAGCCGCGTAGCTGTGGCCGGTGCCAGAACCAGCTCACCTGATTTCCAGCCCCATGCCTCAGTTACCGAAGTCTCCTTTCTCCTCTTTACGGCTGAAAACTAAAGGCTGAGAGAGGTATTATTGACTTTGACACAGCAACATTGAAAAATCGGCTCTGAAATCTCACTATCTGATCCAGGTAACGTAACACTTTCCATTACATGCTTGCTAATTCAGCATTTTTTTTAAGTAGTGAAGAATAAGTGGTTTTGATTATATCTCTGTGGGCTAGCTGGAATCAAAAGGAGCGTTCCTTTATGTGTATGCACTGACTCTTCTAAAGATAATCAGTTTGTCTGCAATCTCTTTATCTTCACTTCCCTATCGATAAAACTGGGACAGTGCCCCATCAGATGGGTGCTGTGAGGATGCATCACAAGGTGAGAAGTGCTAGGCTCAGCGAGCCCCAGCGCTGCCGCTTGCAGAACACAGCTGGCTCAAAATGCATTCCTGTCCCCACCTAGGAATAGATCCTTAAACTTTGTTTATGGGACCACATATTTTTGTAATATACATAGGAACCAATTCATTACCTGAAAAGTAACCCATTAGTATACTGCTTTAAATTTATATTAGAGGTTATCCTAAAGAGCTAAATAGTCAAAACAACTATTACTGGTTCACTATTTAGTCCACGTGCTTATGCAGGCACACTATTATTCCAGAATACAGCACTTTATTCTGGCTCAACTCAATACGGTTTGGCAATGGAGTGAACTAGTTACAAGAATCACTTTATTATTCTGCACGTAGGGAGTTCATCGCAAACAGCTCCCCAACTTTGAATGTATGGTCTACATTACAATCCTCTGTGGGTAAACCCTTTGGAATTAACATTCGGTAATTATTACATTACAGTGATGACTGAAGACATGAGCTATGTCATACCATGTAAAAGGCATCACATTTATGTCACAGACTTTAAAGTAAATGTGCCACTTGATGTTCAGGGAGCACAACGTGCAGGCAAGCTTAAAAGTACAATGTACAGAACAAATTCCAATCTCTCTATGGTATTGGGATGGATTTACAAGTAGCTGCCCTTCACTTAAAGCTGAACTATTTTTAGTGAGAGGTCTTCCAGTTTAGGGAGTGGAGAAAGTTATCCTCTGCTAAAGAGTAGGGAAGAGAAAAATTTAAGAGTTTAACACAACTGAAGAATAACCTTTCCAGTAAAGTTTGTTTTCATGGGCTACGAACAAACTGTTACTCTGAATTCTACCTATAAAGGTGACACCTATTGACTTGGATGCTATCTGGGACCTCTAGTTGTTAAGAGCATAATCCTAAATTTGTATTGAAAAATAAAACTCTTTCTTGCCTCCTGCTTGTGGCACAATAATTCCCTTTACGAAATCCACTGAGAGCGACTGTGAAATTACTAGCCACTAGAGAAAAGTCCGGCATTGCTTGGGATTTCCTGAAAAGTCAGAAAGGACATTTCCATTTCTAACTCCTGGGACACGGCATCCAGCTCCCAGCATGCATTCAGACCTGGTTATGGACACCAGGACCTCCTCACTCACTCACAGCTCCCACCCCTATCCCAAGCCTAGACTCAGAGGAAGGCCCCCAAACTATCTCTAGGGTGAGAAAGATAGCGATGAAATCTTAAAAATATTCCCATACATATTTGAAGCTGATGCTCTAGAGAAGCACGAAGGGTCTGTACCATCCCCATCCAATGTCCAGGCCAGCTCTCCCGGTGTCGGAGGGACACGCAGCCAACCCCAAGAGCGTGGACATGAGAACAGACACCTCTTTTCCACTGGCCGAAGCACCATTCATCACAGTGGTTACCTACGCACTCCAGTTTCAGCACAAGCGATCACCAGAACTTCAGTTATATATTCACTGTTGCATATTTAAGCACTTATCTAAACAGATTTCTTAAATGGAGGTCTCCATAGTTCCATACATTGCAGGGATATACGGACCACCTACTTGTATCTCATTTGTAGGTACTATAGATATCTGAATTTTACAATGTCATACCAAGCCCCCCCACTTTTATTTTCTCACAGGGACAAACTTTACAATCTTCTGCCAGTTAAACAGACTTCTATGTCTTATTGCAAAGAGCTGTCCTGGATTATGGCAAAGCTGCAATTTGCCTTCGGACGAGTCCCAGAAATACCTGCATCTCCATGAAACACACACAGGGAATTTTGAGCCCACTACCTGTCGCTTTACACACTAACTAACACCTTGCTTAATCAACCATGATGAAAGAAAAGTCAACCAAAGTTTACTCTTGCCTTGAAGCTGAAATCCTGCCTGTGACAACATCATCGGAAGAAAAACAAGAAAAAGCCCATCTTGAGACATTTACAGCAACATTAACCACGTTAGTCAGTTTTCTTTGGAGTCAACAATCAACGATTTATCAGAATCCCCAGTGACTTACTTGTCCTCTAAGAGGTTTTGTCCCGTGATCATATTTTTCCCAGACGGTGCATAGTCCCAGTTCTCTTCCACAATCCCGAGGTAATAGGTTCTGGTCTTTGCTTCCACCACCGCAAACAGCCAGAGGAACCCAAGAGCACGAAGGCAGCCACCACGCCAGGCGGGAGGCATTTGTAGTTGCGATGGCGCGAGGCTGGCAGCGGGCAGGCAGCAGCAGGATGCACCACAGGGAGCTCACCCCTCCCTCCCAGCTCTCGACAAGTTATAAATAAGCAATGGACAGAGCAAAGCTCCTCCTTTTCAGCAGGTTAGGACTGGGATAGGTAGAGAGCCCTGCTATGCAGAACAGGGCTAGGGAGGAGGTTGCTGTCATGGTGGGATCCTTGCCAATCCTTCGGTGAATGCATAATTGCTCACTTACCTGTCCAGGCTAGAGCCAGTTGATGGTTTTTGTAAGTTTGAATGCTTTTTTGTCCCCCTTTTTCCAGACTAAGTAGTAGGGCATATTGGGGCAGGGATTTTTTTGGTGTTTTTGCCATCCCTGTCAAAACTCTTTTTTTTTTTAGTTTTTGTTTTAACTGCTTTATCATGTCTGACATTTCTAAAGCTAGTATCTTGCTGCCTTCATTATTTTTTTCAACAACATAACACTAGGTTATAATCCAGCATTATCAGAGAGAGAGAAAGAATTTGCCAGTACCTCTCCAATTTCTAGGATTTTTTGACCCATTTGTTAAGATTGCAAGTGATCTTCAGTTTTGGAGTGCCCAAAATGAGGCCCCTTTTTACAAACATTTCTCAAAATTAGAGCCCCTGTAAAGTCTTTTGCATTTGGACACCTTGGAATTGAGGCACACAAAGATCACCCTTTTATTAACCTTGGTAATTAACATGCCCACGTAGCTCTCTAGAAAATCAGTCCCTCCCTTTATAGCTTAACTTCCTCTAAGGAGATATCTCTATCATCATCTTGGCAAAGCCAAGAGTAAACCTATACGAGCATGACTTGTTAGGATATTCTAAACCACTTAGGAAATACCCCCAAAAAATCATCTAGGTGGCAAGACATGTTGCAAAATCATACTGCTCTCTTACTAATTTTTCACTGACTAAAGACATAAAAAAGATACAGGTCTGGAATACAGCATTAATCTTGTGAAATTCCACTTCAGCTCCAGAACAGTCTGACCTCTTCCCATTGAAGCTAATGGTTTCTCATGGCTAGGGATGCAAGAGACTTCACAAATGAATTTGGTAGCCACTGGTTTAATGTCAGTAGTCAAGACATAGCTCGGCGACGTGAATATGGTTTTATGTGAGGTTTACCCTCCGGCACGCGACAGTGACAGCTACACATACGGTCAGCTGTGCTGAACTCCTGGCTCCATCACTAGTGTGCGGGTGTCTCTGAACTCACACAGAGAATAACTCAGAAAGCAGGAGAGGTTCACGGCAGCCCAGCCTCCAGCCACCTGAACCATGGTGGGTCTCATCTAAATTAAGAGACGAGGCACACAGACACACGGAGTATCTTGCTAAAGAAGCTTTCGGTTTCTTTTGGCTATGCTTTGGATCTCTTTAGCTACGAGGACTGGAAGCCCAGTATACGTGTGTAATGACACAGTCAGATGGTTACAAATGGTTAACTTAACACAGCTGTGAAACCACGAGTCCCTCGGCTGTAAGCTTCTCTCCGATACACGCTGATATTCATTATCTCCAGTCAGTTAATTGCTGAACAACGAGAAGGGGGAGGAGTGATAGGACAGCACAGGTGTTGTACAAACAGAGATCTGGATCCTCAGAAGCGGCACCCACAGACTTCCTGATAACCTTGAAGACCTTGCTCATCTCTTCATTCTTCTGCTGCAAGCCACATGCTGCCCAACCTCTTGGCCTCCCACGTCAATCTATAACCTCTCTTCCACAACACTGATACTTAAAAATCATCTTCCTTTTCCACTGCTTTGTGGTGTCACTTGGTTACTCAAATTATGCCAACTAATAGTACTGTGATTCTAAAAGGCATAATTAGAAAGCAAAAGAGAAGACAACGACTACAGGACAGCCGGTGGCACAGCTATCTGCGGTGGGACCGACAGGCCAGCTGGTGGGCAATGAAGATGTGAAAAGGCCAAGGTGACACTTGGAGGTTAACAGGATCCCACTGTGACCTTTGCATAGGGTCTGGGATCCTGCAGCCTCCTGCAATGAATACTTCCATTGCCCAGAGTAGCTGTCCTGAGCCCAGGCAAGCTACAAACTTCATCTCCTCTCTCGAGGACCCAAGTTTACACAACCGGGTGCCTGTTATGCAAATATTCATCGTCATAAAGTAGTAAGGGTTTTGCATTTGGATAGGAAATATGTTTATTTAGAGGGTAATGTGCACTTTGAATTTGACTGTGTAGAGTTCAATTGCTTAAATCAGCCATTTGCATGGCATTAGAGATATGTAAAGATCAGGTACAGGGCCAATTTCATCCAGACTGCTTTGCTATGACCTTCTGTCTGTTTGCTTTTTTGTAACAAAAGAATCCTGTTACTTGTTTATCATAAATCTATGTATATGTGGACTGATATAACCCAAGTGCACCGAGGTACTGGGGAACAGGAAGGGGGAGAGCCCAGTTCTGAGCTGGCACCCAACTGAACTATAGTCATTTAAATAATAATAGTGCTGTGTCCTAGTTTTTCTATTGCTTCTTATGCACTCTGGATTGGGTCTTGGTTGCTTTCTTGCTAGAATAACTATTCAAAATTCAATTACAAACCTAATTTCTTTGTCTATTACCATAAAAATTATTTGTGTAACAGGAATAATGTGTGGGCATTAGCACCCTATAGCAGCAATGTGTTGTAAGTCTGGTAAACGCCTTAGCTTGGCTTCAGCATTTACTAGATCTGGCAACTTGTATACCCTTTGCATCCACACATTAGCACTTAATTACCTTGTCACATCATTAAACCCAGGCACATTTACATTCCGGAGAGGTGCTGTGGGCATGACTCAGAAAAAGATGAAAGAACACCTGTTTTGCCCTTGCATCAGGAAAATTTCTGGGAAGCTCCCCTCCAGCAGTAAGGTGATGGGATTAAGTTTGTCGCTTTGTTCGGGATCCTTTCGGGATACTGACTCCTCTGAGACTTTCCATCCCTCTGAAAGCTAAAATTAGCACATGGCTGGGTTTCAAAGTTTTGTAATGAGGAGCAATGTTCATAGGTCCGAAGAATGAACTTCTTGAGTACCGGTTTGTGAATGGGCCCTGAAACATCTCCAATGGAGCTTTCTTTTTAAGTACATCAGGAATTACTGCAATAATTATCTTAAATTAATCCACTAAAGCCCGGACTTGTACCAACTAATGTTAGTGAATTAACTAGAATACCTAAGTTAACTTGGTGATGGCCATAAGGTTAATGAAGAGAGATGCTGGATGTACAGATTTTCTGCAGTTCCTTGAAATTAGGTGACATGAGTTCAGAGTTGAGTACTTTATTCAGACTGCCTACTACTGAAACCCAGCTTGTGCTCTCCATTGAGCAGGTGATGAGCTAATGTTCAAGCAGATTGACTTCCCTGTTCCCAGTTTCTTCTTGATAGCCGTAGAGTTCCCATTTGTAGACACTCCTTCCCGGTGCCTCTGCTATGTTGGTTTGTGTCTGCATTGCAATCCAGGTTGGGGAATTAGTCTGCCTATTTCCAGCATAAGATTAACCTCAGCTGCAATTGCCACCAAACCTGGAGCTGTGCCTGTAGTGACCATCCCAAGGTGACAGAGTGCCTGTGGTAAAGCTGGGAACTGAGTTACACCCTCTGAAGTTTCACACCACTCTTTTAAGCAAGCTGTTCTCCCCCTTCATCAGTTTTCCCCCAATCTTCAGCCACAAACATATTGAATATAAAAGCCTCACAGTACATCCGTGAAAAACAATTTCTATTGCACTTTCTAATCATTTTCTGAGCTGCAGCAGTAGTGAGCAGAAGGTAAATCTCATACTATAGCCTTGGATAAGCACACAAGGTGTATCCGTATTACTTGAATCTTTTGAGTTTACACTGGTAGGTTGGAAATCTCAAAAACTGTCTGCCCTCCAAGGCATCCACCACTTCTATTTGCAATTCTGGACAGGACTTTGCTGAGAAAGCCTTCCTTGGCATACACAGCACTTCCCAGGAGTACTCCAAGTCTAAGCACTGAAACCGTTGGAGGCAGAAAGACAAAAAAGCCGCTGAAACTCCAAGAAGAACAAAGATCTGCGATCAGTGAGGATATCAGAAGGGCAACTGTAGCCCCTATTACAGGTAGCCCAGTGTGGACCTGACTCACATCTGCCCAGAAGTCTTTGTGGCAGGACAGAGTCTGAACTCAGCCCTCCAGATTCCCACGTCAGAGCCCGCACGGCTCCCTGGTGTTGCCCTCCAGCCATTTGGGCTCAGTCCACGCACCCAGCTCAGGGTCACAATTGGACATTTACCACAACGGTTGTCTGGAGATCATTAGGGCAGAATAATTTTCTCTGTACATCTCTGTGCAGAC
>NW_009621627.1:40308-43484 GCF_000690535.1 Cariama cristata
CAGAACAGCTACTTTGGTACATTACCAGTTGTGGACAAATCTTGAGCCAAAGTGTGAAATGGAAAAGAGGGGTCCTGTTATGTCAGAGGCAGCCTTTCTTCTCCATCATGGGTGTGAGCCAAATCCTATATCTGCCACACTGAAGACAAAGGACAATACCATAGCTGAATTTAGACTATAGAGAAACTACTTAAACATTGGAAAAAAAGAAACATAAATTTGAAGAATGTAAAGAGATGCAATGATGGGAAGGAAGGCATTTAACAGAGTACTGAAAGGAGTTGCAAGTTAGAAGAGATTATAATAAATTGCCAAATAGGCTGGGCAAGTGAAATGTGTTCAGCTTCAAAAGCCATTAAAGCAAAGCTTAAAAAAGGAAGTTTTGATCCTAATTAAGAGAAGCTTCTTGCATGTGGTAACTCATGTAATATCTGCACTGTTAAAACAAGGCTAATACCTCAACAGAACTTCAAGGTGCATTATTTATGGGTTTCTATGGTGCTGCCCATTGTGGCACCTAACCAACATGAAAGAGCTTAACATTACGTCATCACCGTGGGGCCGAGCATGTTTATTAACCCTGTTATACAAATGAGGAAAAAGGAAGGCTAAGGCTCACACAGGAAGGCAGCCCAGTCTGCTGGCTCCCCATCCAGGGCTGGAAGCAAGGTGACAGCCCTCCTGCCCCACCACCCTCCCTCTGAGCACAAGGGTGGTGGAGACTGGGCTCTCGCTGGGACTTTCACTGTTTGGGGGAGTGATGCTGTGACCCAGCTGCATGACGAGACCCTTTCATATTCCCCTTTGCTGCCTGCTAGCAGGAGGAACAGTGCCAAGGTCCACCTCTACTCTCCCTTGAGCCATTCTGCTGCCCGCCTAGCCTCCTCCAGCCGCCCCGTGGGCATCATGCGATCCTCTTCCATCACATCTCGCAGCACTGACCTACTTACTTACTCTAGAGGAAATGTGGCTCTTTTGTTTTCCTCCTATGAGATCATTGCCCCATTTTCTCTATGGGTAAATAGGGACTTGTGGTAGGAAACCCCAGCACTGGAAAACTAACCAAGACTATTTAAAGCAAGTAGCAGAAACGAAGGTATCAAGCATTGCAGGAAGAAAAGAAAGAAGTGATGTGATTGCATCTGCACAAGTGGCTTCCAAACTGTACAAACTCACCTTTGCCCAGCAAACCATCTCCAAGAGTGTAATAAACCTGCAAATTTCCAGCAGGCTTGTGACACTTTGCCTGAGGTTTGCTGATTAAATGGGAGGGTGTTGTGTGCAGTGGAGGAGCTAACAGAAGTTACCTGCTGTCCAGACGACGTCTTCTGTCCAGTTTCTCTGCCTGAAAAGGAGAAAGTGGGGAAAATGTCACAACCTTATGGAAGCCTGGATGATTGTCCACAGTGAAATGATGTGATTTATGGCATCTGTAGATGATTGCCAACATTTTTAGTGTCTTTCATCTGTGTCTATGAAGCTTTGCAATAAAGAGCAGCCCTACTGCTCCTCAGTGACTCTCCTCTTATTTGAAGAAGCCTGTGTTACAGCCAGAGTGCCATTCCTGGAATTGAAAGCTTTCAGGTCTGGTATTAAAAAGGAAAATAATTTCTACAGAATTAGAAATTCCACAGTCTACAGAAAAAACCTCTCCCTTCCACCAAGCCAATCATCACCTTTAAGAGCTTGCTGCAGTCTTCCAAAACATCATTTGCCTTTGTTCTATCATTCCAAGTCAGTACTGAATCTTATATAGTCCCTACTGTGGATTTCTTCTCTCCTCTGCCCAGCTCTTGCCCAGTCTCTCTTTTCCCCTACTGGGTACAATCCTGGGAGGTGCAGAGCATCCTTGGTCTAACAGAGACATGCAGGAGACAAGATAACTGTGGTTTGAGACCCCAGAGTTCGGTCAGGGCTCTTGGCATTTTCCTTGGTAAGTAAGGGCTTGTGAACACCGTGGCAGGGATGCAACCTGATAAACCTGGACCATGCATAAAAGACTGAGCAAATTTGCCAACTCAGAGGCAGATCCCTCCCCAAAACGGTCATGAAGTGAAAGGCAGCATGATGCAGATGTGGCTGCACCACCCCTGGGTCCGAGCTGGAGTGTTTCTGCGCCGGAGTCCACTTACATTTCTGAAATCAGGACTAATTCAGACAAAGTCACCTTGGCTTTGCCTGCTCCCGGTGATGCCAACACGGTGTCAGCAGAGCTTCCTCCTTTTCCCGGCCAGGTTAGCAGTTCAAATGGGAAACTTCATGAATCACGGTGCCTCAAATGCTTCCTCCGGCTTCTGCAGGACTTGGGGCAGATCACACAGGTCCGCAGTCAGTAGGTTCTGGAAGTAAAATGTGGATATCAAAACCCATCTTTGGGCACCTGAGAAAACAGCTTGAGCCTCAGAAGTGCTGAGCAACCTTCCCCAATGGAGGAAACATGGTTTCAGCTGACTAACTGTAAGGACTCAGTTAGCCTTCGCTTCTCCTCCTGTGTCTCATCTGCAAAGTGGCAATCATTATATCTGACTCCTTCTCCAAGTATTTGGAAGCTAATTTAGTTAATGCTTGTCAAGCACTTTAAGGTCTTCAGATGAAAGGAGCCGCAGATAGGCAAAGCATTGCTATTACTATTAATTATTTCTATTGTGCAAGTAGACATGAAAGCAGCAAGGGTGATGATTACTCGCTTCCTTTACAAGTGGCAAGACACAGTGCAAATACACAGACAGGGACCCTCCCTGCCCTGCGGTGCTCCCCATTTTACCAGCCAGATAAACCAGACAAAGAGTGAGGAAAGGAGCGCAAACTCAGAGAAAAGCAATGCATGTAGTGACTTATTGTACATGTTTGGGGTTTTTTTTAACAACTGCTTTTTAAAAGTGCTCTGTTAGCGAAAAAGTACAATATCACTGTTCTGGGGTATTTAAAAATGACAAGTCAGGCTCTCAGAAAAGGAAAATTTTTTTACAAAAGGTAGTAAATTCTAATTCTCCGTATTTGGCCTCTGATTTTTGAGCAGGTCAATCTTTGAAGTTTTTCTCTGCAGCCATGAGGACTGAAAAAATTTCACTCATTAAAAAAAAAGTCAGAATTCTCAAAGAACAAGTTGAAGTATTTGGATATGTAAGACAAATTCCTGGTGGTAACAGGTTGCTGTCAATCAGCTGCTCAGCAGG